>NC_041381.1:113741765-113750105 GCF_002162155.2 Triticum dicoccoides
TATGTCATGGCACGATAAGGGCCGGAGCTAAGCTTCGTCTGTCGAGCTATCAGAGCTCCAGACGTGCCTCCAAAACATGGAAGACAAGAGCGTCAAGCTCGTCAATGTAGTCCAGGTGATGTTGGTTCACCGGATTCTACCATGTCAACAACGAGCTTGCAATCTATGGGAGTTCGACCTGGCAAAGCACCAGACCCTGCTGGAGCTCTTTGGCCCTACGCACAAGGACATCTGGAAGGTGCTTTTCAAGTCCGACAAACCATGGCCGGACTCCACCGAGGACTGTGGATACCAACTGTCCTACCCTGCAAGTTCGGTAAGCAACTGAGCGTTTGATAATTCATGCATTCTGTCCATACATCCTCAGGGAGACACCTAACATATTTCCCATCATTTTTCATAGGTCTGGGCGAAGAAGGCGGGGCGGATCTACTGTCCTGCCCTCTGCCAGAAGAACCGGCCGCCCACTCCTGATGAAGATGCTGGTCCTGGCGCCATATAAAGCGCCGAAGAAAAAGACCGAGAAGGAGGCCAAGAAGACCAGGGGTGGCCTCCATTGCCATGGTACCACAGACACAAAATCCAAAGACTCTTCCTCCGAAGAGGATGGGGAGGAGGAGGACGAATCCCCCATAGGGGGAAAGAAGAAAAGAAAAGCCTTGAGCTCCTTGGAGGCTGATTCGCCTAAGAGGGGATAAACTCTTCTTCAAGAGGAGTCCATCGGTGCCACCGATAGCAGCCTGGAGTGGGATCCCAGGGCCGAGCCCCTGGTGAACTCGTAAGCATAAAATCCGAACACACTCATGCGTCCGGACTTGTCATGGCATCACATTCTAATCTAAGCCGTGCTTTTCTTTTTCATTCCGGCGAAGCCCCGCGCCGAGCAATCCTCATCAGAGGATCTGCTGGGTTCGGACGCTATGGGGAGCGAGACACCCCTGAAGGCCTCCTCCTCCAAATGTAGGAATGAAACCGAGGTTTCGTCCCAGAAGGACCCAGGCCATGGAGGAGGGGAGAAGGCGGGAAGGCGGCGCCAGGAGGCCATACTTCTGGGGCCGGTTACACGGGATAAAAAAAACCCCGTGGGTGTCGACGGTGGAGGTCATCTTGAATCCGGACCCAAGCCGTACACGATTCTAGAGACCCATAAGTTCCCCGAGTCCGATCGATCGGCCGCCTCTGTCCACCCAGGGGTGTCGGATAATTTATTGGCGGCGCTGAAGGGTGCCTCCATCGTTGATGAACACCGTGCCCTCATGGGTGCGGTGATTGAGAAGATTCAGTCTGCTGAGAGTGGACTGAACGAATATTGTTTCAGCCTCATAAGAGGCTTTGAGGTATGTTTTATGAGTTCTTGGGAGAATGTCATGGTACAGATAGTAGCCCCTAATACACTGTTTGGCGAAAGAAAGAACCGGACAGGGGATCAAATTCATGTTCGCAGGAGACTCACTTGATGATATTTATCACTCTTTTTAATCAGCAGGTATCTGTAGCGACTGCGGCCTCTCAAGCTGCGGAAGTATCCGGACTAAGGTGTGGTCTGAAGTGGGCCGAAGGAGAACTTGCCAAGTGAAGAGACAGCTGGAGGATAATCAAGGTATGTAGAAACCTTGTTTATGTAGCACGAAAGGATGAGTGTGCATCATAACAATCTTTTTATAATGTGCTCTAGGGGCGTCGGCCGAAATTGAGACCTTGAAGAAGGCTGTGGTCGAAGAAGAGAACAGCAGCCGCAGAGTAGGTGGGCCGTGAGAAGGACGAGGCCAGAGTTATTGAGGCTAAGCGAGAGCTTCAAGAGGTCGTGCAGAAATGCGAGACCCTGGAGCAGAGTTTAGCAGGGAAAGAATCTGAACTCTCCCAGGCTCGCCCTGCCGCAAGTGATGCCCGGTGCGAATCCCAAGGTGCCCTGAAGGAAATCCAGGAGGCGAGGAAGATTGCGGCTGGTATGGCTTTTTCTATAAAAAGCAAGTATAGGAGATGAGAAAATCAAATTGGACAATCTTGAGTTTTGATGTATACAGGGGTATTTGTAGAGCTGCAGCGCAGCATATCTGATGCCGCCAAATTCTACCGAGACGAAGGGGGGAATACTGCGGATAAGCTCTTCTCACTACAAAAAAACACACATCCGTGACAGTTTGGGCCGAATGATTTTTTTTCTGTCATACATATGACACTTCTATGACGATAATTGTGACAAAACCCGGTATCATCATAGATGTGGTGGGCTCCTACTTCTATGACAAAAAATCATGACAGAAAATGGGCTTTTCATCCTGGGCGAGCCGGAGATGCAGCTGCATGACATTCTTTGGACCGTCCATGAGGGAAAAAACCGTGGTAGAAGTGAGGGCGAGGAAAATTTCGGGGAGTTCCCGGTTACGGTGGGCGGTCGGGGGCCGAACGATGCGCGTTTCTCTCGTACACGTACGCGTGTGTCCGCGAGGCGTTGGCTCTACCTAAACCCGAGCGAGGCGTTGGGCTCTAACTGTACCCGAGCGATTGCACTGCAGGCTACGCGTTACTGAACCCGAGCAATCGATCGATGGCTGTTAACTGAACCTGATCGAGCGATTCCTTCGCTACTGCTGCTAACTGAAGCCGATCGATGCTGCCTCTCTAGATGAACAGTGAGCATTGCGGGGAGGGGGGGTGGATGAACAGTGAGCGGTGGCGTTGCCTCTGGATGAACAGGACCCTGTGGTGTGGATGGCTGAATGAATAGTAGATGGTGGAGGGGTGCCCGTGGAGGGGTGGTTGAACAGTAGCCGGTGGAGTAGCGCGCAGTGGAGGTTGGATGAACAAGAGCCCGTGGAGGCTGGAGGAGGTTGAGGGTGGAGATGAACAGTATCCCATGGAGTCCTGTTTTGCGGTACGCCACACCCCTCCCGATGAACAGGATCCCCGTTTCGACCATAGCGCTCCAACACAAGTCCGTTTCGTCCGTTTTGTGGTACGCCACACCCCTCCCGATCAACAGGACCTCCGTTTCGACCGTCGGAGGTCCGTTTTGCGGTATGCCACACTCCTCTCGATCAACAGGACCCCCATTTCGACCGTAGGAGGTCCGTGTCCTCCGTTTTGCAATACGCCAGACCCCTCCCGATGAACAGGATCCGTTTTGAACGTGGCCGGTCGAACACAAGGCCGTTTCCTCTGTTCTGCGATACGCCAGGCCTCGTTTCCATCGCCTGTTCCATCCAAGCCCTCCAGATGAACACGACAAAGCATTCCGTTCCAACCCAGCCGGTTGGCTCCCACGCGTTCCGTTGCTTCCCGATGAACACGACGCATTATGTTGCCTCCCAATGAACACGACGCATTCCATTGCCTCCCCATGAACACGACGTCGACGCTATTTCTCCGTTCCGACCCAGCCATGTACACGAGCCCTAGGCGTACGTATGCGTGAGTAGGCATTCGAGACCCCGCCCGTATGTACGTACGTGGCCGTATTTTCTTTCTTGCACCCTGGCCGTTGTACGTACGTGTACATGCTACATGCGCGCCTCTACTACGACACGTGCGCGCCTCTACATCCACCAGTATGTATGTACACGTTCGCGATCAGAATGACAACGCTACGTGCGCTTCGACCAGGTGGGTCCCGACTGTCAGGCACTTCCTTGCGTGCGAAAATGTAGCTGGTGGGTCCCAGCAGTCAGGGGGGCGAATCGTTTTTTTTCCCGGACGCACTTCCTTGCGTGCGAAGATATAGCTGGTGGGTCCCAGCAGTCAGGGGGGCGAATCTTTTTCTTTCGGATGCACTTCCTTGCGTGCGAACATGTAGCTGGTGGGTCCCAACAGTCAGGGGGGCGAATCGTTTTTTTTGCCCGGACGCACTTCCTTGCGTGCGAAGGTGTAGCTGGTGGGTACCAGCAGTCAGGGGGGAAACTTTTTTTTGCGAAATACGGTGGCCCGTCCGGTGGGTCCCTGCTGTCAGGTGGAGGAATAATTATTTTGCGCATAATAAGGAGGAACTTCCTTGTGGCCGCCGTGGACCCAGTTGTGAGCCTCTCCATGCACAGTACTGTTCTGATGGAAGTCGATTGTTGACCACATTGACCATGCCGCGCCGAGAGCACCACGGCGGTGGACGATGGCGAGGCCTAGGAAGGGGACAATGCGGAGGCGGGGAAGACGCAGCAGTGGATGCCCACGCGAAGAGGAGTACGAGGGTTCACTGGTTCGGCTGCGGTCTGAGGCTGCCATCGCCGTAGAATAACAGGGGGTGTGGGTGAGTAGAGGGATGGCCTGGCCAGCGGTGGGAGTAGTAGGGGGCGGTGAGGCCTCCGTGACATCACAGATGGCCACGGGAAGCAGGAGCATGCGGCACGACCGGCGCTGCTTTGGGCGGCTGGAGCATGTAGACCAGAGGTTGAAGAAGCACTACGGCCGTTGGATGGACATCGTACGGTCACTAGAGCTAGAATCGTTCATATTGACTAAGTTGACAAAGCACTCCGTCCCGCAAACTTAGTAGGTGTCACGCCTAATATGCGACCCTATCCAAAAGGAACTCGAAGGTCCCACCAAGGATAGGCTCGCATATTGAAACGCTTTTGCAAGGTGGATATCATTACATCAACATTACATAATAGATGGGGATACATACAAGAGGCATACAATGCCACACGAATGCAACAATACATCATCCACAAGATCAACATCCGACTACAGATGAAACACAACAGAAGCTGAAACGACATCCACCCTGCTAGCCCAGGATGCCGACCTGGAACCTATCCCCTGATCAAAGAAGAAGCAGCAGAAGAACTCCAAAACAAGCAAACATGGCTCTCGCGTCAGGATCATCGCATAACCTGTACCTGCAACTATTGTTGTAGTAATCTATGAGCCACGAGGACTCAGCAATCCCATTACCATGGGTATCAAGACTAGCAAAGCTTAATGGGAAAGGAAGGGGTAAAGTGGTGAGGTTGCAGCAGCGACTAAGCATATATGGTGGCTAACATACGCAAATGAGAGCGAGAAGAGAGCAAGCGGAACGATCGTGAAGCTAGCAATGATCAAGAGGTGATCCTGAACTCCTACTTACGTCAAACATAACCCAAAACCGTGTTCACTTCCCGGACTCCGCCGAGAAGAGACCATCACGGCTACACACACAGTTGATGCGTTTTAATTTGGATTTGGTATGAAGTTATCTACAACAGGACATTAACAAATTCCCATCTGCCACATAACCGCGGGCACGGCTCTCGAAAGTTTATATCCTGCAGGGGTGTCCCAACTTAGCCCATGATAAGCTCTCACGATCAACGAAGGATATTCCTTCTGCCAGGAAGACCCGATCAGTCTCGGAATCCCGGTTTACAAGACATTTCGACAACGGTAAATCAAGACCAGCAAAGCTGCCCGATGTGCCGACAAATCCCGATAGGAGCTGCACATATCTCTTTCTTAGGGCAACACCGGATGAGACTAGCTATGAGTAAAACCAACCCTCTAGTTGCCCCGAGGTGGCCCCGCAGGCAGCTCATTTCGGACCAACACTCGAAGGAGCACTGGCCCGGGGGGGGGCTAAAATAAAGATGACCCTCGGGCTGCCGAAACCCAAGGGAAAAAGGGCTAGGTGAGGCAAATGGTAAAACCAAGGTTGGGCCTTGCTGGAGGAGTTTTATTCAAAGCGAACTGTCAAGGGGGTCCCATAAATCACCCAACCGCCTAAGGAACACAAAATCTGGGAACATAACACCGGTATGACGGAAACTAGGGCGGCAAGAGTGGAAGAAGACACCAGGCATAAGGCCGAGTCTTCCACCCTTTACCAAGTATATAGATGCATTAATTAAATAAGAGATATTGTGATATCCCAACATAATACTGTCCACCATGGAGCAATCTTCAACTTCACCTGCAACTAACAACGCTATAAAAGGGGCTGAGCAGAGCGGTAACATAGCCAAGCAATGGTTTGCTAGGAAGGGTGAAAAAGGTTAGAGGCTGACATGGCAATTTGGGGAGGCGTGAAGAGCAAATGATTGGAAGCGCAGCAAAGCGATAGAACTAAGCATCTAGCATAGCAATGATAGTAGTGAGATCCAAGGTGACGGTCATCTAGCCAAAAATCCCGCTAGGAAGAAGAACGAGTCCATGAAGAAGACGAATGGATGAAGCCGAACCAAGCGTAGACGAACGAATCCTCACGATCGCAACGAAACGGGAACTATCAAGAAGAAGCACACAACATGGTAAACACACCACACATAGACAATACATGATGCACAACAAGCATGATTCATGACAAAGCTACCTGGAGCTACTCATGGCAAGAGATGAAGCATACAAGAGCAACACATCAAAGCAAGTTTAAATGAGGCCAGAAAAAACATATAACAAATCCGGTAAGTCCTCATATGGAAGTTTCAAAGTTGGTCCAGATCTGAAAAAACATTAAGTTGAAGTTGTTAAACAACAAGTTAAAGAGCATCAAGAGGATCTACAAGAAATTCTAGTCAAGTTACATATAAAGTTCATTTAGTTCGGAGCTACGGCCTAGAAGATATGAGCAAAACAAGTAAAACATGGCATTGATGCAAAATGCATACAAACATCAAGAAAACACTCTCAAACATGGATGCAACATGATAATATGAAACTTCATGCAAAATCAAGCAAGTTTCATATAGAGCACACTCAAAACGGAGCAACGGATCAACACATACACTCTATACAAGTTCAAAGGACAAGCTGTCCAAAACAGCAACTAGGCATCTAGCAAGTATCAAAACAATATGCTATAGCACCTCAACATAATAACAAAAGGCATGGGCATGAATTCTAGGTAAATCATGACAAAACATGAACACTGAGTTATCTACATAAATCACTAGAACATGCTCAAAAGGACATGGCAAGATTGCAAATAATAACAGTTTCAGACTTAACAGAAATAACATCAGGTTGCAATGTTTAGAGCTATCAAACAACATGTTACAGGAATCTATCATGGCAAAGAAAGGCATGGCATGCTAGTACTAAATACAAGGAACAAAACTCCCTTACTGAACTATTTCCAAAGGTCAACAGAAAAGATGGTAGGATCCATGCAAACATGGCAAATGATATGACCGATTTAGACATGGCAGGAACAACAATAAGTAGGCATGTTGGTGAGCTTGAACCACTCACCACAAAGCAATACATGGCATGGCAAGGCAACCAATAGTAAGAATACATGTTTATGAAGCTAAGCATGGAAAGGCCAAGTTCATAGGGTGCATGGATCACTAGCAAAACTCATGGCAAAACTGAACTTAATGTTAACAGGCTGACAGCAACGTTATTTAGTAAGTTTGGAGCAATATAACAACAAGTTACAGACGGCTATAAATTAAACCAGGCGCAGGAATTGATATAGAATGACATGTGTAACAAAACATCCTTAGTGAACATCTCCAGATTATGCATACAATGACTTGTAGCAGCTGGTTAACATAGCATCAGGATATAACAGATTCAGCCTAGCAAAACAGCAACAGCAAGTACACTACTTAACAAGCTTGATGCACTCACTACAAGAATCAAAAAAATACATGGATGGCACCACTATAAAGATGGCATGATGTAGCACAAAACACATGTAGAGCTCATGCTAATAGGATGCACACACAAAATGCAACGAAAACGACAAATCATCAAGTTATAACAATTCCAGCAGGTTAACATCATATAGCACTTTTGCAATGATGATTAGGGCATCAAGATGAACTCAAACAAACATGGCACAATGGAGTGAAATGAAGATCATCTCCTGATGAACATTTTGATATGTTACACGCACAAAACGGAGCTACATGCATGAAGTTATGACATATCAAAGATGTGCACATATTGTTGGAAATCTGGGACTTAGCCAAATTTCGAAAAAAACAGGGAGCTTAATATAGCTAAGCAATGCACGGGCGAAGTATAGAGGGCATCTCACCCATGGGCTCAGCCCATCTGGAAGGAGACAAGGCGGGCCGGTTGATCTGGGCCGGACCACAGGGCCCACGCAGCTGGCGATGCGGTCGGGGCGCTGGGCGTCGTCGTCCTCCCGACCGAACGGCGGCGGATTGGGGCTCTGGCACCGGGGAGCTGCTCCGGCGAGAGGAGGACGCCGGAGAGGGCTAGAACGAGGAGCTGCAGCAAGGAGATGGCGGATCCGGGGCGAGGAGGAGCGTCGGGCAGTTGGGGTCACCGGTGGGACGGCAGCTTGCGGATTCGGTGAGCGGGCGCGGAGGTCGGCGCCGGCGGGAGACGCGCGGTGGCCGGCGCTGGAGGCGACGGCGAGGCGCGGCGCCGCGGAGGGAGGCGCGGGACCACGTGGCG
>NC_041381.1:113750485-113757931 GCF_002162155.2 Triticum dicoccoides
GGGGCGGGCCGGGCGTGGGCTCGCGGGCCGCGGCGGCGGGGCGCGGGCGAGATGGCGGCGGAGGACACATGGCAGCGTATGATTGGGAGAGGGGGCGGCGGCGGACATGTCCGGCGGCGGGTTGGACGCGTCCGACGGCAGGAGGAGGAAGAGGCTAGGGTTAGGGTTGTTTTCATCCGAGATTTCGGGGGAGATGGACATATAAATAGGTATAGGGAGCTAGGAAACTCCAAATGGAGGGCGGTTTTCGGCCACGCGATCGTGATCGAACGACCGAGAGCATGGAGGGGGTTTGGATGGGTTATTGGGCCACTTTGAAGGGGTGTTGGGCTGCAACAAAAGAGGGCTTTACGTTTACCCGGTTAACCGTTGGAGTATCAAACGGACTCCAAATGGCACGAAACTTGACAGGCGGTCTATCGGTGCTATACCAAGGCCGCTTGGCAAACCTTGGTCCATTCCGAGAACGTTTAACTCCCGCGCACAACAAGAGACAAAAGGGGGACGCCGGAGGACATAGGAGTGCCGGATTGCAAAACAGACAACAGGGAAAATGCTTGGATGCATGAAACAAACACGTATGCAAAATGAGATGCACATGACGACATGGTAAAATGCAACACACAAGCAAATGACATGGCAACTACGGCGAATAACTGACAGACACCTAGCGCTTCGAATCCGGGGCATTACAGTAGGCCCACAAGTCAGCCTCCCACCAAGGTGAGTCCCAGCTAGCAGGGGGAGTATTCATTTTTTTTGTGCGTAATAAGGAGGCATTTCCAGTGGGTCCGAGCTGACAGCGGGAGGAACATTTTTTCACGAAATACAGAGGCCCTTTCGGTGGGTCCTAGCTATCAGGTGGAGGAATCATTATTTTGCGTGTAATAAGGAGGCATTTCCCAGTGTGGGCCCCTACTGTCAGCCTCTTCCGATGGTTGTTGTTTGTTGACCATGCTGACCTCTCCGCGCCTAGAGCACGGACTCAGTGGACGAGGGCGAGGCCCAGGAAGAGAACCACCCAGAGTCGGCGAAGCCACCTAAGTGGATGCCCACACTAAGGGGAGAACGAGCGCTGACTGGTCGGCTGCGGGGTGAGGCTGACGCCGTCGGGAAATAACAAGATGTGTGGGTGGTTAGAGGGATGGCCTGTCGGCAGCACAGCCAGCCACAGGAAGAGGGAGCAGGCAGTCCCGTCGGCGCTTGTTTGGGCGGCTGGAGTAGGAAGATCAGAGATCGAGGAAGCACGGTTGCTGTTGGATGGACAACCAACAGTCACTGTTGTGTGTTGACTAAGTTGAAAAATCCTTGCGTACGCGTCAATTTTTTTTTAGGAAAACGTCATCGTCAACCTAGTAGGCCCAGAAGTTAGCCTCCAAATCTGTGGAAAACGGCATACAACCCATTAGCCATTATTTTCAATAATTTACAGCTCGTTTGCTAATTCTTAGGATATTTGAAGCCCATATTCTTTTTATTAGCATTACAAACCATATATTCTGGGCACTGCTAAAAAATTCAACGAAATTTTGCATATTTCGGTCTGGTTCGAACTCTTTTAATCACGAAATTTTGAGTCACGTTAAAAATAATTTTCAAAAAATTATATCAAAATAAAATTCAAAAAACAATTCTCCGCAAAAAAATGAATGAAATTTAGAATCTTAACTAGCAACATGCTCGTTCGTTGCACGGAACATGAAGATGCATTTCTATGAGTAGTTGATCTTGTGGGAGAAAAGATGATATTTTAATGTAACTGCCAGTTGGCTTTGGTTTTTATAGGAGTAGAGAGTAGAGAAATCCTGAAAAAAATGATATTTTAATGCAATTGCCGGTTGGCTTTGGTTTAAAAATTTACAGCCCATTCGTTACAACTTATAGCCCATTTTCTGGGGAAGCTCATTTCTTACTACTTACATCCATCCTCATCTTGAAAGATTTGCAGCCCATCAGGGCTGAGAAAAGCAAGTAGGCCTCGGTTTTGTTATTCTCCAAAAAAAAAAGAACTAGGCTAGCCAATTTCAGAAAGGAAAAATATATCAACTAGGCTCATCATGTGCTTAATAAAAGCGTAAGCGTGGGCTAGACAGGCCACAGCCCCCGCACAGCGAGCAGTTGAGCTCCGTCTCTGAAACTGAAAAACAACTGGGCGAGCTGCTAGGTCCCTGGTGTTAGCCGCTCGTTGTGTAATTTTCTCATTTATTGACTACATTGACAATGGCGTGGAACCTAGTTGTCAAACAATTAGGAGGAAGTATTTTTTTGGCTTGTAATAACGAGGCACCTGCTTGCGAAATGCAATGACCCTGGTGGGTCCCTACTGTCAGCATTTCCACGTATAGTCATCTCCTGATTCCTCTTGGTTGTTGACCATGTTGACAACGCCAGATGGTGGCGGGCACAGCAAGCGAACCAAGGCGGAGAACGACGGCAAGGCCTCGGACGGGAATGAACAACAACCATGGAAGATGCGGCAATGTAGTGGTAGGTGGAGGGGAGTACGAGGGCAACAACATGCAAGTCAAGCATACAAATGGTACAAAAAGCCCAAGGATTAATTGTTCATCAAATTTTTAGACAAAACCCAGATTGAACATGACAGTAACATCTAACCCAACCAATCTTTTTTGCAGTCACAAACAAATGGATCGATCTGATCCATAAAATCAACATACTGTGCAAAAAACTTTATTTCAGGATGTCTACAACTTATTGTAAATAGAAGCCGAGCACGTTTAGAAGCCCATTTGTCTAGCTGAAACTTCCTTTTTTGCTGTTCAACATGTTCGTCCATGAGAAATCTCTTGCTATAAAAATTAAGCCTCATGGACAATAGTAACCTCGCATTCAACAGGAAGAATGTGAAAAAGCTTCTGTTTGCCTGGTTGGATACATATAGTCCCATCGTTATTGTCCTCAAACGAATGTCATGAGAACTGAGAAAATCCTTGTGCTTATTACGTCAACGATTGGTTATATGTTTTTCTCCATGTGGTTCTCCCTAATAAACATGATGATTGAAAATAGTTAAGGTCTGGAAAAAGGGTATGTCGAAAGAATGACAGCTGAACAGTTAATTCTAGTACAATATATACGGGCTTTCAATGTGCATGAAATCATCACATCTATGTATAAATTCTCCAGAGATCGAAAGCATCGCAACAAGCCAATAATTTGTCCAGATCAGAACTATACATTTTGATACATATGATCTTGATAGAATCCAGCAACATTGATAGGCTATCAATGGATGAACTCTTCAATGAGCATATAACATAATAGTAGTACCCAAAGTGTACTCCAAGATTATATAAAACTTATGCGCACAAATGAAAAATGCAGCATATGATTACAAATGTGATTGTCAGTGGAAAATGACACCTATGGGATCACTGGAATCACTTCTACGATTGCGGGGCACAGGGATCGTGAGAAGAGCGGGACTAGTACACAACACAAGGCGGATTTACCCAGATTCGGGCCGCAAAGATGCGTAAAACCTTACGATCCTTCCTTGGTGGATGTATTTAGTGTTCCTAAGCTCCTGAACTAGCTCTAGGTGATGCGAGGTTCGAAAGAGCCGAATCCTTCTCCAGTGCGCCATGGGCCTCCTTTTATAGGCGAAACGGGTTGTCACAGTGGCACACAGGAGGTGGAAAGTGCTACAGCATCGCGAGCTTATCATTGGTACTATAGGACAAAGCATATTAAATGCAAGGCTTAGGTGTCCCTTTGCTTTATTGGGGAGGGGGGCGAGGCCCGTCCCGTCCGCCGCCGCTCCTCCTTTCTTCGACACACGCCCTGGCCAGCGATGCATGCGGTGCCATGTAGGCAGGCAGGCAGCTGAGGTGGCGCGGTGCTGGACCCTCCACGAAGGGCTGTATGTTGCCACGCAGGTGCCTGCCCAGCTGGTTGGGTCGGCATCTGCATGCGAACGGTGGTGAAGACTTGGCTGGCGCGGGTGTCACGCCCAATATGCGACCCTATCCAAAAGGAACTCGAAGGTCCCATCAAGGATAGACCCGCATATTGAAACGCTTTTGCAAGGTGGATATCATTACATCAACATTACATAATAGATGGGGATACATACAAAAGGCATACAATGCCACACGAATACAACATCATCATACATAAGAGCACCATCTGACTATGGATGAAACACAAACAAAAACTCAAATGACATCCGCCCTGCTAGCCCAGGTTGCCGACCTGGAACCTATCCCCTGATCGAAGAAGAAGCAGAAGCAGAACTCCAAAACAAGCAAACATCGCTCTCGCGTCATGATCATCGCATAACCTGTACCTGCAACTGTGGTTGTAGTAATCTGTGAGCCACGAGGACTCAGCAATCCCATTACCATGGGTATCAAAACTAGCAAATCTTAATAGGTAAGGAAGGGGAAAAGTGGTGAGGTTGCAGCAGCGACAAAGCATGATATGGTGGCTAACATACGCAAGTAAGAGCGAGAAGAGAAGCAAAGGAACGGTCGTCAACTAGCAATGATCAAGAAGTGATCCTGAACTCCTACTTACGTCAAAAAATACCAAAGACCGTGTTCACTTCCCAGAGTCCACCGAGAAGAGACCATCACGGCTACACACACGGTTGATGCATTTTAATTCGGATCTGGTGTCAAGTTATCTACAACCGGACATTAACAAATTCCCATCTGCCCATAACCGCGGGCATGGCTTTCGAAAGTTTAAACCCTACAGGGGTGTCCCAACTTAGCCCATGATAAGCTCTCGTGATCAACGAAGGATATTCCTTCTCCCAGGAAGACCCGATCAGTCTCGGAATGCTGGTTTACAAGACATTTCGACAATGGTAAAACAAGACCAGCAAAGCCGCCCGGATGTGCCGACAAATCCCGATAGGAGCTGCACATATCTCGTTCTTAGGGCACACCGGATTGTCCAAACTTTCGGTAGGCCAGCCCAGAGTTGCCCCTGGTGGCCACCGGCGGTTGACAGGTTGGACCAACACTCACAACGAGCACTGGCCCGGGGGGGTAAAAATAAGATGACCCTCGAGAGCGCGACTCCCAAGGGTAAAAGGGCTAGGTGAGGCAAATGGTAAAACCAAGGTTGGGCCTTGCTGGAGGAGTTTTATTCAAAGCGAACTGTCAAGGGGGTCCCATAAATCACCCAACCGCGTAAGGAACGCAAAATCCGGGAACATAACACCGGTATGACGGAAACTTGGGCGGCAAGAGTGGAACAAAACACCAGGCATAAGGCCGAGTCTTCCACCCTTTACCAAGTATATAGATGCATTAATTAAATAAGAGATATTGTGATATCCCAACAAAATCCTGTCCATCATGGAGCAATCTTCAACTTCACCTGCAACTAACAACGCTATAAGAGGGGCTGAGCAAAGCGGTAACATAGCCAAGCAATGGTTTGCTAGGAAGGGTGTCAAAGGTTAGAGGTTCATGGCAATTTGGGAGGCTTGATGAGCAAAAGATAGGTAACGCAGCATAGTGATAGAACGAAGCAACTAGCATAGCAATGATAGTAGTGAGATCCAAGGTGACGGTCATCTTGCCTAAAATCCCGCTAGGAAGAAGAATGATTCCATGAAGAAGATGAAGCCACGAAGACGAACCAAGCATAGACGAACAGATCCTCACGATCACAACAAAAACGGGAACTATCAAGAAGAAGCACACAACACAATAAACACACCACACATAGACAAGACATGATGCACAACAAGCATGATGCATGACAAGGCTACATGAAGCTACTCATGGCAAGAGATTATGCAAACAAGAACAACACATCAAAGCAAGTTTAAATGAGGCTGGAAACAACATATAACAATTCCGGTAAGTCCTCATATGCAAATTTCAAAATTGGTCCAGATCTGAATAAACATTAAGTTGAAGTTATTAAAGATCAAGTTAAAGAGCACCAAGAGGATCTACACGAAATTCTAGTCAAGTTACATATAAAGTTCATTAGATTCGGAGCTACGGCCTAGAAGATATGAGCAAAACAAGTTAAACATGGCACTGATGCAAAATGCATACAAACATCAAGAAAACACCTCAAAACAAGGATGCAACATGATAATATGAAACTACATGCAAATCTAAGCAAGTTTCATATAGATCACACACAAAACGGAGCAACGGTTCAACACATACACTCTATACAAGTTATAGCAACAATCTGCCCAAAACAACAACTAGGCATATTGCAAGCATCAAAACATCATGCTACAGTACCACAATATAAGAACAAAAGGCATGGGCATGATGTACAGGTAAAGCATAACAAAACATGAACACTGAGCTATCTCCAGAAATCACTAGAACATGCTCAAAAACACATGGCAAGATTGCAAATAATAACAGTTTCAGACTTATCAGATAATAACATCAGGTTGCAATGTTTAGAGCTATCAAACAACATGCTACATGAACATATCATAGAAAACAAAGGCATGGAATGAACCTACTAAATGCATAGAACAAAAGTCCCTTACTGACCAAGAGCCAAAAGGGCATAGAAAATATGATGGCACCCATGTAAACATGGCAAGTTATACGACAGATTCATACATGGCAGGAACAACAATAAGTAGGCATGTTGGTGAGCTTGAACCACTCACTACAGAGCAATACATGGCATGACAAGGCAACCAACATAAAGAAGACATGTTTATGAAGCTAAGCATCGCAAGATAAAGTTCATAGAGTGCATGGATCACTATAAAAGCACATGGCAAAACTGAACTTCATGTTAGCAGGCTGACAGCAACAATATTTAGCAACTTTGGAGCAAGATATGAACAATCTACAGCAATCTATAAATGCAACCAGGGGCATGGATAGATAGAGCATGACATGTGTAACAAACCATCCTTAGTAAGCATCTCCAGATTATGCACGAAATGACTTGTAGCAGCAGGTTTACATGGCATCACAAAATAACAGATTCAGCCTAGCAAAACAGTGACAACAAGTACCCTTCTTAACAAGCTTGATGCACTCAGCACACAACTCACAAAAATACATGGATTGCACCCCTGTAAAGATGGCATGGCATAGTTCAAAACATATGTAGCGCTCAAGTTCATAAAATGCACACATCAAACATGGCAAAAATGACAAATGAGCATGTTATAACAGTTTCAGCAGATTAACAGCAACATGCACTCTTGCAATGATGATTCGGGCATCAAGATGAACTCAAATGAACATGATGCAATGGAATGAAATGAATTACTTGTCGAGACGAACAATTTGACATATTACACGCAAGAAACGGAGCAGTATGCAGCAAGTTATGATGCGATGAAAATGCAACAAAATGCAAATATTTCGGGGGCTTAGAGGAATTTCGAAGTCAACCTCGAGCTGGATCGGGCACGGACTTCGAGGCGGCTGGAGAACTCGCCGGAGTCGACAGGGATGGCGGCCGGAGCGC
>NC_041381.1:113758389-113777331 GCF_002162155.2 Triticum dicoccoides
GAGGGCCCCGCACGGGCCTGGCGGGCCGGCGACGGAGGCGGGCGGCGCTGTGCCACGTGGCGGCCTCCGGTTGGATGGGGGAGCGGGGAGGACATGTCCGGGCGGCGGGTGGACGTGTCCGTTGGCGGGAGGAGGAAGAAGGCTAGGGTATCGTCCGTGAATTTCGGGGGGAGGCACATATTTATAGTTTCTGGGAGCTAGGAGAGTCCAAATGAGGTGCGGTTTTCGCCCAGATGATCGTGATCGAACAACCGAGAGCATGGAGGGGAGTTTGCTGGGTTATGGGCCACTTTGGAAGGGGTGTTGGGCTGCACACAAAAGAGGCCTTTGCGGTTACCCGGTTAATCGTTGGAGTATCAAACGACCTCCAAGTGGCACGAAACCTTACAGGCGGTCTACCGGTGCTATACCAATGCCTCTTGGCAAGACTCGGTCCATTACGAGAACTTTTAATACCCGCACACAGTGAGAGACAAAAAGGGGGACGCCGGAGGACATAGGAGTGCCGGATCGCGAAACGGACAACGGCGAAAATGCTCGGATGCCTGAGACGAACATGTATGCAAAATGAAATGCAGATGATGACATGGCAATATGCAACACGCAAGCAAATGACATGGCAACAACGGCGAATAACTGGCGGACACCTGGTGCAACGAATCTGGGGCGTTACAGCGGTCCTGGCAGTGGCCCTGCCGGTGCGCTTGGCGAGGGTCTTGCCGGGTGGCCCGGCA
This sequence comes from Triticum dicoccoides, assembly GCF_002162155.2. Taxonomy (NCBI): domain Eukaryota; kingdom Viridiplantae; phylum Streptophyta; class Magnoliopsida; order Poales; family Poaceae; genus Triticum; species Triticum dicoccoides. Next base: position 113,759,124 of record NC_041381.1, read on the forward strand.
AGGGTTTTGCCGGGTGGCCCTGAGGGAGTCCTGGATTAGGGGGTATCCGGACAGCCGTACTATATACATCGTCCGGACAATTGAAGCGTGAAGATACAAGACTCAAGACTTTGGCCCGTGTCCGGATGGGACTCTCCTTTGCGTGGAAGGCAAGCTTGGCGATCCGGATATTATATTTCCTTCCTTGTAACCGACTCCATGTAACCCTAGCCCTCTCTGGTGTCTATATAAACCGGAGAGGTTGGTCCTTAGAAGGCCGATCACAATTACAATCATACCATCATAGGCTAGCTCCTAGGGTTTAGCCTCGATGATCTCGTGGTAGATCTACTCTTGTACTACCCATATCATCAATATTAATCAAGCAGGAAGTAGGATTTTACCTCCATCGAGAGGGCCCAAACCTGGGTAAACATCTGTGTCCCTTGCTCCCTGTTACCATCAGCCTTGATGCACAGATCGGGACCCCCTACCCGAGATCCGCCAGTTTTGACACCGACATTGGTGCTTTCATTGAGAGTTCTTCTGTGTCATCGCTGTCAGGCTCGATGGCTCGTTCAATCATCATCAACGACACGGTCCAAGGCGAGACCTTTTCCCTGGACAGATCTTCGTGTTCGGCAGCTTCGCACTGCGGGCCAATTCGCTTGGCCATCTGGAGCAGATCGACAGCTACGCCCCTGGCCATCAAATCAGGTTTGGAAACTTGAACTACATGGCGGATATCCGCGAAGACTTGATCTTCGACGGATTCGGGCCCGCGCCAGGAACGCCAGGAACGATGAGCATGGCCTGGACCTGCTATCGGACAGCGGTCAGGATTTCACCCTCGCAGTAGCCCCGGACTCAAATTCGGAGTAGGCTGTGCTGTCTAGGGATGGAGGGATGGACCCCGCCCCATAGGCCGTACACTCATCGGCATTAGAGCCAAACACAGGCCGCACTTCTGAGCAAGCCTGTGACTCCGGGCTCCCGGATTGGTATCCGGTTATAGGTCCCAGTCCGCGTGCTCCTGAGCGCACCAAGCCTGGTTGGGCCCTTGTAATGGAGTTCACCGCTGCGGACATCTTCCAGCACTCGCCCTTCGGCAACATGCTAAACTCGTTAAAAAATCTCTCTTTGACAGAGAATTCCGGGCCGAACTATGTCCGTCTCGAATGGGAAGGAGGCGATGAAGAAATTCAATACCCACCCGCCACCCACTTCATAGCCACGGTTGATGATTTAACCGGCGTGCCTGACGTCGACTCCGAAGGCATCGACGGTATGGACTATGATGCAGGGGAAGATTCAAAAATTATGGGGTACCGGACTTCCGCCTCGTCACACGACATATACATGGTGGATACGCCCAAGGAGGACGACGGTGAAAATCCAGAAGATAAAACCCCTGGGCAAAAGCCAAAGGGACGGCCAGACGCTGTTCCAAGTCCAGCAACAGTAAAAACATCAGCAAGAGCGCCAAAAGGATCGATACTCCGGTCAACCCCGAAGGAAACAACGACCATACGGAACCATTGATTGAGCAGGATGAACCAGGTCACGTCAAACACAGTTCGGAGCAGACGCCCGAGGACAATGATCCAGAGGGACGAGTTCATCAAACCGGTCCAGGACAAGAAGACAGTCCGGACGATAATGCATTCATCATTCCGGAAGAACACGTGGAACGAGAGAACCTCCACAGAAAGCTTATGGCGACAGCGAGAAGTATGAAGAAGCAGAAGCAACGGCTCAAGGCCGCACAGGAAACGCTCAGCCGCAGATGGAACAAAGTGCTAGACACTGAAGAAAGATATGGCGACGACCACCATACAAAGAGCTATCCAAAACGCAAGCTACTGCCGGAATTCGACGACGAGGCCGTTCCACCGAAGATATGACCAGGAGGCCCAACTTACCGCTCCACAACCGCAACAGAACGGCCACCAACACCGCGTGTGATCTACGTGATCACCTGGATGAGAAGGCCGGCGCAGCTAGATCCATCTATGGATCTAAAGGACACACCCCGACGAGGGACTATGGTCACCAAAATGATCACACCAACCAAATACCAGTTCGGAATAAACATCGAACACAACAACAGCCGACGACATGCCACAGTACGTCCAAATACAGAGGGGCTGCTCACCCCCTGTCATTTACTGATGAAGTACTGGACCATGAATTCCCACAGGGCTTTAAACCTGTGAACATAGAGGCATACGACCGAACGACAGACCCAGGGGTCTGGATCGAGGACTTTATCCTGCACATACATATGTCTCGTGGGGATGACCTCCACCCTATCAAATGCGTCCCCCTCAAACTGAAGGGACCAGCGCGGCACTGGTTGAAAAGCCTCCCCGAAAATTCAATTGGGAGCTGGGAGGATCTCGAGGATGCTTTCAGGGCAAATTTTCAAGGGACTTATGTCCGGTCTCCGGATGCTCACGATTTAAGTCACATAATCCAACAACACGGAGAGTCCGCTCGCAAGCTTTGGAACAGATTCCTCACTAAGAAGAATCAAATTGTTGATTGTCCAGATGATGAAGCCTTAGCGGCATTCAAACATAGCATCCGTGATGAGTGGCTCGCCAGACACCTCGGCCAAGAAAAGCCTAGGACAATGGCAGCCCTAACAAGCCTTATGACCCGCTTTTGCGCGGGTGAAGATAGCTGGCTAGCCTGTAAAGGCACCAGCGACCCTGGCACATCCGAAATAAGGGATGGCAACGGGAAGCCACGGCGTAATAAAAACAAACGCCAAACAAGGAAGAGAGCCCGGATAACACAGCGGTTAATGCCGGATTCAAGGGCTCTCGACCTAACCAGCAGAATAAGCCATCTAAAGGCAGTAAAGAGGGACCGTCCGGTCTGAACAGAGTCCTGGACAGACTATGCCAAATTCATGGCACCCCCGACAAACCTGCGGACCACACACACAGGGAGTGCTGGGTCTTCAAGCAGGCCGCCAAACTAAACACCGAAGACAAGGGAAGGGAAACACCAAGTGAATACGAGGATGAACCTCGCCAGCCGAACACTGGGGGACAGAAAAAATTCCCGCCAGAGGTTAAAACAGTGAACATGATCCACGCGACTCGCACATCCTTGAGAAGGCACGAACGCGCCCATAAAGACGCATGCGATATAGAGCCCATCGTACCCACACCTAACTACTGGATGTCTTATCCGATCACCTTCGATCACCTGGACGGCCGAACTAGTATTCGGCGCGAAGGATTAGATGCCTTGGTGCTTGACCCAATAATCGACGGATACCATCTCACCCATGTCCTCATGGACGGCGGCAGCAGTCTCAATTTAATATATGAGGACACTGTCTGCAGGATGGGGATAGACCCATCCAGGATCAGTAAAATCAACACCACCTTTGAAGGGGTGATGCTAGGCGTTCAAGCCTACAGCAGGGGCTCCGTCATACTGGAGGTAACATTCGGCTCTCCAGGCAACTCCAGAAGCGAAGAACTACTCTTCATCATCGCACCCTTCCAAAGCAACTATCACGCATTATTGCTTGGAAGAACGGCCTTCGCCCGCTTAAACGCATTGCCGCACTATGGCTACCTGACACTCAAGATGCCCGGCCCACATGGAGTCATCACTTTTAGTGGAATAACAGAGCGCTCTTCGCGCGCAGAGGAACACGCAACGGCCCTAGAGGCCGGACTATAAGTGGCCTCTAACATAAAAAAACATGACTGGTTGTTAAGACCACAGACACGGTTAGACGAGTCCGGCAGCCCATATTGAACCACGGCACCATATATGTAATCCCATAGCGGACACCAGGGGCTATAACTACAGTCCCACACTTGGCTCAACCTTATGGGCAGGCCAACATCTTACACTTTTACTATCCATCGCATGCTCACATTGTACTCCCCTATGAGTTTTATTTTTCCACAGACAACGTTCGTGAGATACCCTTCCAGGATACGGCACAACGGAGACAAAGGAGCAGACGTGCAGCAGGGCCCCGTTCAACATGTTTCTTTGTAGCTTAAGCCCATGTGTAAACCTTTTTATTGCTTCTTGTTGTTTAACCATCCCATGGGTTCTATACCCATAGAGGATACTGCCGTTTTTGGCATTTCGCCATGACATATCAACGCACGTACCTGGAATCACAAGGTTTGTAATGAATGGGCATTCTAGAGCCCATCACCTTTTATAAAGTCTGAATACCTTCGGGAGTGTTCAGCGTCACGAGTTTGGTCTTATATGCATCAGCTCCGAATCATGTCTTTGGTCAAATGTTGGGTTAGCCCGGTCCTAGGTTTGCCGCGTTACGTTCCGTCATTATCGGCTAGGGTGGATGAAGGAAAACTACTGCGATTGTGCCCTGGTTATTCCGGATGAGCACCTCAGTAGAGAAAGCCGAAAACAGACTGTCATGATACAGCGAGAGACTGATCAACCACTCGACGACTCACCGGAATCTTCAGGATTCCTCCGCATTAATGAAGGGCCATTTCCCGGCCAGGTACATACGCGCCCGTATTCGGATGCACGCGAAGGTACCAGGGGCTACATAGTAGCCCCACGTTATAATCCCGTGGCTAAGCTAAAGTGTTACAGCTATATAGTCTAGTTGCCTAGTTCGTCGTGTGATTACCTCCTTAATGGACCAAGACGTTGGATTAAGTGTGATTAAGCATATTTTTTCGTGAACACCCCCGCATTGTATGCGTGGGGGCTGAAGCCAACGACTGCTAATTTCGGATTACATATTTATATATACATATATATAAATGGCCGCACAGGGGAAATAATCACATTCTCAGGTAAATAGTATAAATCTAGCCCCATGACCACAATGAACATTGTTTTTACAATGATTTTGTTCATCATTCGAACAAGACATTCTTCGAGAACTGCGCCTCTATTAGGCAGGCACCTTTAGCGACCTGTGCCAAGTAGTGCTCGGCCGGATATTGGCCCCCACCGGATCCTGGGCCGCTATAATGATGGCCTCCATGTCCGTCCAATAGGCTTTAACGCGGGCAAGAGCCATCCGTGCACCTTCTATGCACACCGACTTCATGGCATCGATGCGGGGCACGGCTCCAAGGAATTGTTGCACCAAGCCAAAGTAAATGGACGGCTTAGGCCCCTTTGGCCAAAGATGGTCTATTACAGACCGCATTGCAAGCCCGGACAGCCTATGGAGCTCCGCTATAGCAGCCATCTTGTCACTTAACGGCAGCGGGCGAGTGGGAGCGTGGAATTGCGACCAGAAAAGCTTCTCCACTCCCTTATTACCTTGATCTTTGAAGAACTCGGCAGCGTCAGCTGTATTCTTTGCTAGATCCGCATATGCGTCCGCCGGACTCCAGCGTCCATCTAGGGGAGCGTACTTCAGATCGAAAAACTTCGTCCACAGCAAATAGGAGCTCCCAGCCGTGATTTTACCGGCCTGTTGAAGCTCCTCCGGCACACCCCTGAGCTTGGTCCGTATTTCCTTGGTGGCATTAAGTGCCTTGTTCTGGTCGGCCGAACTACCCTCATGCTCCTTTTTAAGGAGCTCATACCGGTCAGCGGCATTTTTAACTCAACAGCCATTTCGGCTATCTTCTCCTTGCTTCGGCGATGAGCATCCTGTTCGGCCCTCAATTCCTCGGCCGCCTTTAGGGCAGACGCATTGCTCACCCGAGCTTGTTCCTTGGCTTGAGCAAGTTCTGCCCTCAGGGCCTCCACGGCAGCATCACCATCTGCAGTCCAAACATATTACATCAATATCATGCCACCTTCATATTTTCCTATACAAGGGAAGACATGACGCATACCTTGTGATTTGTCCAGCCGCTCATTCACCAGCGTGATATCAGCATCAATCGATCCAATTTGCCTCGTTAGTTTGGCAACTTCAACGGACTGGCTGGCTTCCGGACCCACAGGTACCTGCACATATGTACAACACAATAATTTGTTTATGATCCCCCGTTTGCCGCCTAGGGCGGGCAATCAGAGTCTCAGGGGCTACTATCTATAGGGAGCACACCTAGCGCGTGCCTCACAGCCAAAGAAATAGTGTATTCTTCATTACATACCTCAAAGCCTCTGAGCAGGCTTGTCAATGCTTCATTCAAATCGCTTGTACTGGATGGAATCTTCTTGAGCACCGCGCTCATTAATGAGCGGTTCTCCTCCGAGAGAGCAGCTCACTCGAGTAAGCCTGTCAGTACGTCCTGCCGGACATCAAACTGCGCCGGACTCTTCCCATCGCCCCCCGTTGTAGTCAAATGCTCCGGGCGCAGGGCGGCTGACGAATTGACTTCTGGCTTCAGCAGATCCGGAATCCTCCATGACGACACCTCGGTGTCGCCCGCTCCTTGAGTCGGAGAAGGGGGTGGGGTCTCGCTCTCCATCATCTCCGGAGGAAGGTCCCCCGAAGACGAACCCTGCTGAGAAGAGATGCTGGCCGGACTACAAAAAGTTGAATCCTGGTTATTGATCTAGGAGAAACATAGTACCTTCGGATTGTAGATTGGCTTACAACTCGGTGGAGGGCTGGCCCGTTGGAGAGCATGGTGCAGTGAGGGTGCCCGTCGGGGCCAGGCCCCATGGGGATGTCTTTTTCCCTGATTTGGGCATCTCCGCCTACAAGTTTTCGGAGGCTGCCCTCTTCTTCCCGCGCGGGGAGGAGGCCTTAGCCTCCCTTTCCTGACTATCCCCCTTAAGGGAGGTAGCAATTCCCCCAGTTCAGATGTGTAGTGTGTGGAGTTCGGTTTCTTCGTTTCCCCCCCCCCTTGTATTTCCCCGAGGGCATCCTGCTGAGTACCCGGTCAAGCATCTTGGCCATGGTGGGACCAGGCAAACCTTCGGGAAGTGGCGCTGGACACCTAATTCTCTCTACCTTGTTGAGCCATTCCTGGCCACAGATGATTTTCAGAATAAACAACTATGACAAACTCAAAACAAGGTGTCCGGTGTCAAGATTACTTACTTGGGTATATAGGAAATTGCAGCTTAGGCCCGCATCCTCGGTGGTGTCCGGACACTCTACATTTGGTATGAAGAATAATTTACACATCTCTCCGAGCTTCATGCCGAAGAAGTGCTTGACAGTCCGCGGACCCTCGGGATTGAACTCCCACATCTAGAGAGGCCGGCGCTGGCACGACAACATCCGTCAGATTAACATCACTTGCATTACGCTGATGAGGTTGATGTCCCTCTCTAGAAGCTCCCGGATGCGATTCTGCAGTACTGGTACATCACCCCCCGGCCCCCAACTCCGCCCTATGTAGGTCCAGGACGCCAGTTGTGACGGAGGGCTCGAGCGGAACTCGGGAGCAGCCAACCACTTCGTGCCTCTGGGAGCCGTGACATAAAACCACCTCTGTTGCCATACATCAGATACTTCCGGGAAAGAACCCTCTAGCCATGGAGCATCGGTGTTCCTACTTATTACGGCACCTCCGCACTCCGCATGCCGCCCCTCGATCATCTTCAGCTTCACGTTGAAGGTCTTAATCCGTAAGCCGGAGTGTGGGGTGACATGGAGAAAAGCCTCGCACACGATAATGAACGACGAGATATGGAGGGTGGCGTCCGGAGCCAGATCATGAAAATCCAACCCATAATAGAACATGAGCCCCCTCACAAAGGGGTCGAGGGTAAATCCCAAGCCGCGGAGGAAGTGGGGGACAAAAGCGACGCACTCATTAGGCTTCGGTGTGGGGATGACCTTCCCTGGAGCAGGAAGCCTGTGCTGAATATCGGCGGTCAGGTATCCGACCTCCCTAAGCCTCGCAATGTCTTCCTTCTGAATCGAGGAGGCCACCCATCCACCCTGAGGGACGGATCCGGACATATTGGAGGATCTGGGGTGTTTAGGCTTGGGTTTCGGGTGTTAGAACTTGAGGTGCGAGAAGGCGCGAGGAAGGTGGAAAAGAGGCATAGACCTCGACCCCTTTATAAAGGGGGTGAATATCAAGAGTCCTCGGTGTGACCATTTGAGGCTTATCTAAAAGCACACGGAGTTATACCAACGGCCGTCGTGGGGTCACGCACGCCCATATTAATGTAATATCCCGTAATAAGAGGACACGATCTCTGCTTTGACAAGACGTGTCAAGGAAACCGCCTCGCAATACGTGTTGTGGCTGGTTGTGGGAAAACAGTTCGAATAATGATCCAATCGTGATGACATGTCACGTTGTCTAAAAATTTGTCAACAGATTGCGTTCGTGATATGTTATTCTCTCTATGGCGGGCATATGGAGATCATCTTGCAGATCCGGACATTGTCTACGTGTTTGATAAGTACTTTGGAGTATTCGGAGAAGGAACCCGGCTTGCAATGTCGAAGAAAATACTTCTCGGGGGACTCATCTTCATTGAAGCTTGATTTAGGGCCTACTGAGGGAGGCCTGGATTAGGAGGTATCTGGATAGCCGGACTATATACATCATCCGGACTATTGAAGCGTGAAGATACAAGACTCAAGACTTCGGCCCGTGTCCGGATGGGACTCTCCTTTGCGTGGAAGGCAAGCTTGGCGATCCGGATATTATATTTCCTTCCTTGTAACCGACTCCATGTAAACCCTAGCCCTCTTCGTTGTCTATATAAACCGGAGAGGTTGGTCCTTAGAAGGCCGATCAAAATTACAATCATACCAACATAGGCTAGCTCTTAGGGTTTAGCCTCGACGATCTCGTGGTAGTTCTACTCTTATACTACCCATATCATCAATATTAATCAAGCAGGAAGTAGGGTTTTACCTCCATCGAGAGGGCCCGAACCTAGGTAAACATCTGTGTCCCTTCCTTCCTGTTACCATCAGCCTTGATGCACAGATCAGGACCCCCTACCCGAGATCCGCCGGTTTTGACACCGACAGGCCTGGCAAGGGCCTTGCCGTGGCGCGCTGGCTTCCCCGGCAAGGATCCTGCTGGGGGTCTTGTGGGTGTTTTCGGTGAGGATGGTTGCCCTCCTATCCTCATTTGATCTTGAGCATTCTATGTCTTCACAAAGATCTGCATGCCACCACGGAGGTGGCTCCCGAGCCTTGTCCTGACGCGTTTGTCTAGCTTTGGTGGGCTCAAAGGCGGCTCGCTCGGCTGGTGGGGGCGAGCTCCCCCGGCAAGAGTCTTGCCGGGGCTGCTGAGGCTGCCCTGGCAAGGGTTCTTGATGGGGAAACCTGGTCCATCCATCTGATCTTTGTGGCCTTGGTCCTCGTCATTGCTATGTTTGTCTTGCACCTTTCGGCTTCTCTCCGGCTTCCCTTTCCTACCCTGTTATGTGTGGCCGTGGCGGGAGGCTCTGACTACCTGTGCACAAGTAAAGAGGTCAAAAGCAGAGCCCCTACTTTTATACACCGACAGGACCCCCCGGGCCTGTGCCATACATAAGCGCAACACGTTGTTGGGCCAGGCCCAGAATGGTGCGCGGGCAGTTGGGGCGGATTTTTACCGCGGCCATTGTTCCGTCCGCTGCGCTTACCCACGACCCGCGTTGAACGTGCGACGTGGGGGTCGTGCGCGCGCATGACGTGGGAGGCATGCGTGGGACAATGCTCGTGTGCATGCGTCGTATCGCAGTTAATGGGAAAGGAGGCAGCCCGCGCATTCCCCATAAAGAGGAATAATTGCGGGTGCGCTGCTCACTTTACCCCTCCCCTGCGCCTTCCTCCGATCTCAGAACCGCCGCCCTCTTTCTTCCTTCTTTTCGAGTATCTCTGCCTTCGCCCATCACCGCCCCTCTTCCGCCATCCTCTGCTTTTTCGCTTCCCGCAGCCGCCATGGCGCCTAAGTCCACCAAGAGCAAGGGAGCGGCGAAGGATGCCGGCGTGTCGGAGCAGCCGGAGAGCGAGCTGGTGGTGCGGCGGGTGCAGTCCGCCTATCCCTCGACGGTTGGCCTGCACGAGCTTCGGGAGATGTTCAAGGATCTATGGGGAGTGAAGACGGGGGGAGAGAAGACGGGGTATCCAGCCACGCACGTCGTCCATGCCAGCTCTGGGCCTTCCAGACATCGGTATCCCTTCTTCGTCGACTATTTCTCTTGCGGGCTTTGTCCCCCCTTCTCTGATTTCTTCAAGGACATCATGCACACCTATGGCTTCCGCCTCTTGGATTTCACTCTGATTGCTATGGCATGCATGGCCCTCTTTGCCCATCTCTGCGAGGGCTTCGTCGGGTTGCACCCTAGGACGATGCTCTTCCGCCATTACTTCTCCCCTCGGATCCAAAAAGGGGGCGCCATTGCTGGCTGCGTCGCCTAGATCCCGAGGGCCAAGGGGGCATACCCGGATGGCGCCATGAAGGGGAGGTGGGAAGAATGGCGGGGCCGGTGGTGCTGGATTGAGGAGAAGGACCCGCCAGCATTCTGCGAGGTTCGTTAGAAGCCGCCAGTCCGTGGCGGCGATTCGGGCGACGTCGACGCCGACGATGTGAAGCCCATGGTCTCCACCACCAGGATTCTTCGTCTCACCCATGCCGGGCTCACCCTCGAGATGATTGATACGTCGATTTTGCATCATGCTTTTATATCAATATTTATTGCATTATGGTCTGTTATTACACATTATATCTTAATACTTATGGCTATTCTCTCTTATTTTACAAGGTTTACCATGAAGAGGGGGAATGCCGGTAGCTGGAATTCTGGCTGGCCAAGGAGCAAACATTGGAAACCTATTCTGCACTGCTTCAAAAAACCTGAAACTCTACGAAACATGTTTTTCGAATTAATAAGAATTATTGAGCAGAAGAAATACATCGGGGGCACACACCTTGTCCAGGAGAGTGCCCGCCCCCCCTACTAGGCGCGGCCCCTGTCTCCTGGGCCCCCTGGTGGGCCTCCGGTGTCCATCTTCTGCTATATGAGAGCTTTTACCCTGGAAAAAATCATGGGAAAGCTTACGGGATGAAACTCCGCCACGAGGCGGAACCTTGGCGGAACAAATCCAGGGCTCTGGGAGAGCTGTTCTGCCAGGGACACTTCCCCCTGGGAAGGGGAAATCATCACCAACGTCATCACCAATGATCCTCTCATCAGCAGGGGGTCAATCTCCATCAACATCTTCACCAGCAGCATCTCCTCTCAAAACCCTAGTTCATCTCTTGTATCCAATCTTGTATCAAAACCACGAATTGGTACCTGTGAGCTGCTAGTAGTGTTGATTACTCCTTGTAGTTGATGCTAATTGGTTTACTTGGTGGAAGATCATATGTTCAGATCCTTAATGCATATTATTATCCCTTTGATTATGAACATGAATATGCTTTGCGAGTACTTACGTTTGTTCCTCAGGACATGGGTGAAGTCTTGCTATTAGTAGTTATGTGAATTTGGTATTCGTTCGATATTTTGATGAGATATATGTTGTCTTTTCCTCTAGTGGTGTTATGTGAACGTCGACTCGATGACACTTCACCATTATTTGGGCCTAGAGGAAGGTATGGGGAAGTAATAACTAGATGATGGGTTGCTAGAGTGACAGAAGCTTAAACCCTAGGTTATGCGTTGCTTCGTTAGGGGCTGATTTGGATCCATATGTTTAATGTTGTGGTTAGGTTTACCTTAATACTTCTTTTGTAGTTGCGGACGCTTGCAATAGGGGTTAATGATAAGTGGGATGCTTGTACAAGTAAGGGAAGTACCCAAGCACCGGTCCACCGACATATCAAATTATAAAAATACCGAATGCGAATCATATGAATGTGATGAACACTAGCTTGACGATAATTCTCATGTGTCCTCGGCAGCTCCTTTCACTACAGGAATCAGCTACTTTGCCGTCTGCCACGGCGGACGGCAAAGGCATGAACGGCAGACCGAAAAGGCCTTTGCCGTCAGCCGCGGACGGCAAAAGGCTCCGGCAAAGTAGGCTACGGTAAACAGCTACTTTGCCGTCTGCTTCCTGGCGGCTGACGGCAAAGGCCCTTTGCCATCTGCGGCGGACGGCAAAGAGAGCGGACGGCAATAATTGCGCTGTCAGTCTGTTAAGTGGCTAACGGCAGGCCTTTGCCGTACGCCGCTGACGGCAAAAATTCTAGTGTCTTTGCCGTCCGCCGTATGATGTCATCTACACGTCACTACATGGCAGGTTCTTTGCCGTCTGCCACTGAGGGCAAAGTCTTTGCCGTCTGCCACTGTAGGCAAACTGACCAAATGGGTCAGCTCCCAGGAAGCACAGCTAGATGCCACGTGTCTTCTTTGCCGTCCGCGGCAGACGGAAAAGAGCCCGTTGCCGTCGGTGGCAGACGGCAAAGAGCCTGCATATTGGCTCTTTTATCTGTTTTTTATTAAATCCAACAATTTTCATCACAAATATATATGACATATATAGATATATTTCAAAAGGCCATTAGAGAGCAAACATATAAGATATCCAACACATAACTTCATCATCCAACCATATATATTACATGCATAGTTCCATCATACATAACAAGTTCAACATAGAGGCATCCAACCATATATATTACAATAGTTTCATCCAACGATACATGCATAGTTCAACGATACAAAAGAAACAGAGAAAGGGATAAGGAGCACTCCATCTATGCAAGCTTTCATCAAGTGAATGAAATCTGCAAAATGAAAAATAAGAAAGTTAGAACAAGAAGAGTAGAACAAGAAGAAGACTAGAACAAGAAGAAGACTAGAACAAGAAGAGTAGAACAAGAAGAAGACTAGAACAAGAAGAGTATATCATTTATGAGCTAACTTACGTGAAATGGATCATATATGAGCTAACTAAGTTGAAATGGGTCGTTTATGAGCCAGCTAAGGTGAAATGGATCATTTATGAGCTAACTTAGTTGAAATGGGTCGTTTATGAGCTAACTAAGGTCAAATGGATCGTTTTTGAGGTAACTAAGGTGAAATGGATCGTTTTTTAGCTAACTTAGGTGAAATGGATCAATTATGAGCTAACTTACTTGAAATGGATCATTTTTGAGCTAACTTAGGTGAAATGGATCATTTATGAGCTAATTTAGTTGAAATGGATCTTTTTGAGCTAACTTAGGTGAAATGGATCATTTAAGAGCTAATTTAGGTGAAATGGATCGTTTTTAGCTAACTTGGTGAAATGGATCGTTTATGAGCTAAATTAGTTGAAATGGATCGTTTATGAGATAACCTAGGTAAGATGGGTCATTTTGGAGTTAACCTAGGTGAAATGGGTCATTTTAAAGCTAACGTAGGTAAAATGGATCATTTAGGAGCTAATCTAGGTAAAATGGGTCATTTTTGAGCTAACTTGGATGAACTGGATCATTTATAAGCTAACCTAGGTAAAATGGGTCATTTTAGAGCTAACTTAGGTAAAATGGATCGTCTATGAGCTAACTACGCTAATTATGCAATTTTTGACATAAGTAAGCTAAGTACAGATCGTTTTAGAGCTAACTTAGGTAAAATGGATGGTTTTGGAGGTCAGTAAGCTTATTAAGTCATTTTGGAGGAGAAGAAGCTAAGTCTAGGTCATTATGGTAAGCATTGGAGGAAATAAAGCTAAGTCTAGGTCTTTATGCATGTGTTAAGCAAAACACTAGATAAACTTACCAAGATCCAGGAGGTGTAGGAGCGGGGTGGCTCGTGTCGGTAGCTGGAGAAGGATCGTGCGATGCTTGTCTGGAGTTACGCTGCACCAAAGATCATTTCCAATGTCTTGTTAGCATGAATAATAATATGTGTATCACTTAAGTGTATCATCATCAAGTACAACATAAAAAAATGTAATGCCTGACACTACTAATAATCTCGATCAGTATCATCAATAAATGCATAATCATCATCATCACTATAATCAATGGCGGGCTCATAGGGTTCATTGGCATCAACATGTGCAAGGCCACCTTGACGTAATCGGTCAAGCATTGACAGGTCATACGCAGCAGTAACCTCTTCTTGTTCCGGCTCTTCTTGTTCCTCCTCTGGGGTGATGTCAGATTCATTGTCGCTGTCTACTTCAATGTTTTGGGGTGAAGTATAGCGGTTCTTGAAACGCTTTTTGGAAAGACGTGCCTCTTGGAAGAATTCTCCTTCATATGTGTCTGGGTTAATGTGAGGTTCATAATCCTCTTCTTTGGGGGAGAAAGTCTAGCACGTGGCAGCACTTCATAAACGACATCCCAACCTTTCAGATTTGGATTAGTTTGGCAGGCCCACGGTAGATAGAATACTTGGGTCGCCTGTTGAGCCATAATATAGACATCAGGAACATCTAAATGAGTGCTTTGGTTGATTTCAACTAGCCCTACATGTTCATGAGTCCTTCTAGTCTCCTTCGGCTGAAACCAATAACATTTGAAGACTACGACATTCGGTGGGTTTTCACCATAGAACAGAAGTTCATAAATTGCTTCAACTCTCCCATAATACTCGGTACCTCCTTCGCCGATAGCAGATACACAACAATTTGTAGACTTTCAGTCGGCCATAGATAGCTCTTTGCCATAGGTACGAAAGCGATACCCGTTGATGTCGTATTTGTCAAATGAACGGACCTTATAGTCAAAACCATTAGCGACTTGTCTCAATTCGGTGTCCATAGACTCTGAATTAGCCTACAAGTTTAATATGAAAGGATTGTTGCATTACGCACAAATTAGGAATGAAATGAAATTGTCGAATAGAATTTATCGTTTGTTTGAACCAAGAGATGAAACCAGGATAGCCGCCTCCTTGCTTTGCGAGAATCTCATACTCTTTGACGAAATACTTTTGGATCACCGCTCCATACGAGAATAGGGCGACGTATCGACTGTATGAAATATCCAGGAATAAGAGCAGTTCAAAGGAAATAGAAGTTGCGAAACAATGTACTGAGAACTTACTCGATGTACGGCCGCACTTCTATCAGGTTGTTGAAGATATAAAATGAAATGGTCCACCATTCTTTGTTATCTAAAGATACTGGATTTGAAACACTGGCTGGTGCGAGATTGCCTTTGAATAGGCTGAGGTTGGATCCACCCTTTTTAGGCTCGTCAGCATTGTACCGAGGCTTCGGATTATGCAAATGACAATTTTTGGTTTCATAGTGTGCTGTCACAAAGTTTGTCGCCTCCTTACTGATGAATGCCTCCGCCATAGACGCTTCAATTCTACGTTTATTTTTACATTTTTCTCAAAGCGTCTTATGCATCCTCTTAGTTGGGTAGCACAAACGATTTTGCACGGGCCCCCCCAATCTTGCCTCGGTCGGGAGATGCAAAATCAAATGCTGCATTGGATTAACGAAGACCGGTGGAAAGATCTTCTCTAACTTGCAGATCAACTCTGGCGCCAACTCTTCCATTTCTTCTAGCACGCCAGGCGGTAGTTCTTTCGCACAAAGGACATGGAAGAAATAGCTGAGTTCTGCCAGTACTAGCCATTCATCCTCAGGGATGAAGCCACGCAACATCACCGGCATTGCCCGCTCAATCCATATTTGCCAATCATGACTCTTGAGACCAAATATCTTCAATTTATCAGGACTCGCTCCCCTCTTTAGATTCACTCATAGCTGGCCTTCCAAGATTGAACCATGGCTTTGGCTTCGTCCAGTTCTGCTTTCCTGTCGGTTCTTTCATGTTTTGTAACGGCCTATCACATAGCACCTCCAGATCGACTCTAGCCTTAGTATTATCCTTTGACTTCCCATCTATGTCGAACAATGTACCAAAAAGTGCCTCGGCGATATTCTTCTTAGCGTGCATCACGTTGATGTTGTGTGGGCAAAGGAGGTCTTTGAAGTAAGGCAGATCCCATAATCATGTTTTGTGAGTCCAGGCGTGCTCAGAATTATACCCCCTGAAGTACCCTGGACGCTCTGGATCTGGCTCAAGAGCGTTTAACTGATCCAGGGTCTGTTGGCCTGTCAACGCAGGTGGTACAGAGTTTTTACAACTCTACCTCTGATGAAGTTCTTCTTGTCTTTCCTGAACTTATGGAGAGGATCCAGGAACTGTCTATGCATGTCAAAGCAAGAAAACTTGCGACCGGCCTGAAGCCAACGAAACTCAAGAGCTCCCTTGCATGTGGGGCACGGGAACCTTCCATGCACACACCAGCCAACGAATAGCGCATACACCGGCAAGTCATGCGTCGAGTATGTGTACCAGACACGCATTATGAAGTTTCGCTTGCTATAGGTGTCGTATGTCATGAACCCATTATCACAGGCTTCTTGCAATTCGTCCTTAAGCGCCTGCATGTACACATTCATATTTTTCCCCGGATAGATGGGCCCTGGAATTATCAACGTCAGGAAAATGTCCTTTCTTTGCATAATCTGCCCGGGGAGAGATTGAGTGGAAAGACAAATACGGGCCAACAACTGTATTGGGCTGCCTTCATATGAAACACACTGAACCCATCGGTGCTGATGCCAACTCGAGGATGCCTCGGATCTGCTGCTTTGTCAGCATATAATTCATCAAACTTTTTCCACGCAACACCATCCGATGTGTGTACCATCATCAGATTACCATCTGCATCTAGTTCGGCTCTTTTGCCAGTTTTGTGCCATGTCATCTGTCTGGCCGTCTCTTCGACCATGAAAAGATGTTGAAGTCTTGGTACGATTGGCATATACCGAAGAACACTAACAGGGATTTTGGTCTGTGTCTTCACACCCATACCGTTGTCTACCACAATATACCTAGAACACTTGCAAACGGGACAATAGTTCAAGTCCACATAGTCAAGCCTAGATAAGGCACATCCTTTCTCACAGGCATGTATCTTCTCATAGGGCATCTTCAGTGCACAGACGATTTTGTCCGACTGGTACATGTTTGCAAGCATTACATGGCCTTTGGGTAGAAAGCGTCCAAATACTGTCATAATTGCGTCATAGCATTCTCTGCCCAAGTTGAACTGAGCCTTCAAAGCCATTACTTGTGAGATGGCATCCAACTGACAAAGCTCAGTGTGCTCGTGGAGCGGACGTTTTGAAGACTCCAACATTTCATTGAAGGCCTTTACAGATTCCTCCATCTCCTCGTCCGAATCCCGAGCATCATCATAGTCTTGCACCATGTTTTCCATCCCGGTACCATGCTCGTCGGTGCGACGATGATCCACCTCAGCTCGGTCACGTTGGGAAGACTCACCATGGAATGTCCACACCGTATAATCGGGCATAAAACCATTCTTCTGCAGGTGTTTACCGATTACAGCCTTTGTCCTCTTTTCCCAATTGCCGCATCGGAAACAGGGGCACCAAGTTTTCCTCTGGCCATTTGCAAATGCGACTTGCACAAACCCCTTGGTTTTTGTGAACCATTCAGCGCTCCATTTGTTCTGACCAGTGTGACCGGTATACATCCATGCACGATCACTCATCTTGACTTTCAGAGCTACTGGACACACAACAATTATATATATAATTCACCATGTATATATTCGTCAGTTGATCTACTTTGTCAATTTTATTACGTCCATGCAACCTACACTCTAATAGGTAAAGATAGGTCCTAATCCCACCCGAGTATGTGTAGATTGGGTTCATTTTCCCAAGCTATGCTCCGGATCCGACGCAAAATTTCGGCAGCACCTCCCCGCTAATCTCCTGATACACGTCTCTGCAATAAACAGAGAGGATGTGTACCCGGAGAACAACAGGGGAGGCACTGGCGAAATTTATTCGTCGGATCCGGAGCAAAGCATATGGGAAAACGAACCCAATCTACACATACTCGGGCTGTCCATGGATAGCGTTGGACAATTCGAAAGAATCAAGGTTATAAATATGCAAATGCATGCATATTTATAACTATGACGCTTTCGAACGGGAGACACATATTGGTTACGCATACTGATGATTCAAGACACCTATATAGCTAGCTACCAAATTTCATGTCATTTGTGCAAAATAATTAATGGGGGAGAAGGACATGTCATTTGTGCTCACCCACGAACGAAGGGGCAGAGCTCGTCAAACGCACGGCGAGGTCGTCGAACACCAAACCTCGCAGCGATGAAACAACTGCACATTTAAATCTACCCGATCAACACTATTATATATGATGTTTTTCATAACAAAATCGAAAAATATATGACCTAACTAATAATTCACAAATATATAACCCCGTCGGCCTCTGGAAGGCCAAAGAGCACCTTTTCGGGAGGTTTAGGGGGTCGGGGTGTCATGTCGGTGTCGAGGTGCTGTTTCGGGGTCAGGGTGTCGTGTCGGGGTCGGGGTGTCGGGGTGTGGTCTCGTGCTCTGTGTGTCGGGGTGTGGTGTCGG
>NC_041381.1:113778136-113802883 GCF_002162155.2 Triticum dicoccoides
CGGCGCGGTGGGTGGACGATGTGGGCGTCGGGGAGGAGGTCGAGGGAGAAGAGAGAGTAACGGACGGGGGAGGGGGCTCGGCTGTTAGTTAGGTTAGTTAGGTCAGCCTTTGCCGTCCGCTTTTGTTCATATTTGCCGTCTGCTGCGGATGGCAAAGAGGGGGAGGTTAAGTTTTTTCGTTAGTGGGTGCCACCTCCCTCTTTGCCATCAGCCAGCGGATGGCAAAGATTCTTTGCCGTCAGCCAGTGGACGGCAAAGAAATGGCCGATGGCAAAGACCTTCTTTTTCGTCTGCCATTTGTTTGCCGTCTGCTTCTTGATAGCTGATGGCAAAGACCTTCTTTGCCGTCTGCTAGCTGGCGGCAAAGATATGGCAGACGACAAATTCCCTGATTCCAGTAGTGTTAGTCTCGTCCTGAATTGGGAAAAGTGTCACTTTATGGTTAATGAAGGCATTGTCTTGGGGCACAAGATCTCCTAGAGAGGTATTGAAGTTGATAAAGCCAAAGTTCATGCTCTTGAATTAATGCCATGTCCCAATGACATAAAAGGTATAAGAAGTTTCCTTGGTCATGCCGGTTTTTATAGGAGGTTCACTAAGGACTTTTCTAAAATCTCTAGGCCTCTGACTAATTTATTGCAAAAAGATATTCCTTTTGTCTTTGATGATGATTGTGTAGAAGCATTTGAAATACTGAAGAAAGCTTTGATCACTGCACCTATTGGTCAGCCACCTGATTGGAATTTACCTTTTGAAATTATGTGCGATGCTAGTGATTATGTTGTACGTGCTATTCTAGGGCAAAGAGTTGATGAGAAATTGAATATTATCCAGTATGCTAGTAAGACTCTTGATACTGCCCAGACAAATTATGCTACTACTGAAAAGGAGTTCTTAGCAGTTGTGTTTGTATGTGATAAGTTTAGACCTTATATTGTTGATTCCAAAGTTACTATTCACACTGATCATGCTGCTATTAAATATCTTATGGAAAAGAAGGATGCTAAGCCTAGACTCATTAGATGGGTTCTCGTGCTCCAAGAATTTGATTTGCACATTATTGATAGAAAGGGAGCTGAGAACCCCATTGCAGACAACTTGTCTAGGTTAGAGAATGTTCTTGATGACCCACTGCCTATTGACGATAGCTTTCCTGATGAACAATTAGTGGTCATTAATGCTTCTCGTGCTGCTCCTTGGAATGCTAATTATGCTAATTACATTGTTGCTAAATTTATACCGCCTAGTTTCACATACCAGCAAAAGAAAAAGTTCTTTTATGATTTAAGACATTACTTCTGGGATGACCCACACCTTTATAAAGAAGGAGTAGATGGTGTTATTAGACGTTGTGTGCTTGAGTATGAACAGGAACAGATCCTACGCAAGTGTCACTCTGAATCCTATGGAGGACACCACGCTGGAGATAGAACTGCACACAAGGTACTACAATCTGGTTTTTATTTGCCTACTCTCTTCAAAGATGCTCGTAAGTTTGTCTTATCTTCTGATGAATGTCAAAGAATAGGTAACATTAGTAGACGTCAAGAAATGCCTATGAATTATTCTCTTGTTATTGAACCTTTTGATGTTTGGGGCTTTGATTATATAGGACCTTTTCCTGCCTCCAATGGTTACACACATATTCTAGTTGTTGTTGATTACGTTACTAAGTGGGTAGAAGCTATTCCAACTAGTAGTGCTGATCAAAACACTTCTATTAAAATGGTTAAAGAAGTTATTTTTCCGAGGTTTGGAGTTGATACGTCCATTTTGCATCATGCTTTTATATCAATATTTATTGCATTATGGGCTGTTATTACACATTATATCTCAATACTTATGGATATTCTCTCTTATTTTACAAGGTTTACCATGAAGAGGGGGAATGCCGGCAGCTGGAATTCTGGCTGGAAAAGGAGCAAACGTTGGAAACCTATTCTGCATAGCTCCAAAAGTCCTAAAACTCCATGAAACAATTTTTGGAATTAATAAGAATTTTTGAGCAAAAGAAATACACCAGGGGGCCCACACCCTGTCTACGAGACAGGGGGGCGCCCCCCCTATAGGGCGTGCCCCCTATCTCCTAGGCCCCCTTGTGGGCCTACGGTGTCCATCTTCTGCTATATCATCGCTTTTACCCTGGAAAAAATTGTGGGCAAGCTTACTGGACGAAACTCCGCCGCCACGAGGTGGAACCTTGGCGCAATCAATCTAGGGCTCCGGCGGAGCTGTTTTGCCGGGGACACTTCCCTCCGGGAGGGAGAAATCATCACCAACGTCATCACCAATGATCCTCTCATTGGGAGAGGGTTAATCTCCATCAACATCTTCACCAGCACCATCTCCTCTCAAAACCCTAGTTCATCTCTTGTATCCAATCTTGTATCAAAACAACAAATTGGTACCCTTGGGTTGCTAGTACTGTTGACTACTCGTTGTAGTTGATGCTAATTGGTTTACTTGGTGGAAGATCCTATGTTCATATCCTTTCTGCATATTATTACTCCTCTGATTATGAACATGAACATGCTTTGTGAGTAGTTACGTTTGTTCCTGAGGACATGGGTGAAGTCTTGCTATTAGTAGTCATGTGAATTTGGTATTCGTTCGATATTTTGATGAGATGTATGTTGTCTTTTCCTCTAGTGGTGTTATGTGAACGTCGACTACATGACACTTCACCATTATTTGGGCCTAGAGGAAGGCATGGGTAAGTAATAAGTAGATGATGGGTTGCTAGAGTGACAGAAGCTTAAACCCTAGTTTATGCGTTGCTTCATTAGGGGCTGATATGGATCCATATGTTTAATGATGTGGTTAGGTTTTCCTTAATACTTATTTTGTAATTGCGGACGCTTGCAATAGGGGTTAATCATAAGTGGGATGCTTGTCCATGCAAGGGCAGTACCCAAGTACCGGTCCACCCACATATCAAATTATCAAAGTACCGGACGCGAATCATATGAACGTGATGAAAACTAGCTTGATGAAAATTCCCATGTGTCCTCGGGAGCTCCTTTCTCATTATTAGAAATTGTCCAGGCTTATCCTTTGCTACATAATTGATTGGGCCACCTTGCTGCAATTTATTTACTTTATTTACTTGTTACTCGTTACCATTTATCTTATCACAAAACTATTTATCACCTACAATTTTAGTGCTTGCAGAGAAAATCTTACTGAAAACTCCTTATCATTTCCTTTTGCTCCTCGTTGGATTCGACACTCTTACTTATTGAAAGGACTATGATTTACCCCCTACACTTGTGGGTCATCAGGACTCTTTTCTGGCGCCGTTTCCGGGGAGTGTAGCTCTTTTGTTGAGTGGAACTTGGTAAGGAAACATTTATATAGTGTGCTGAAATTTTCTGTTACTTGTCACTATGGAAACTAATCCTTTGAGGGGCTTGTTTGGGGTATCTTCAACACAACCAGAAGAGCAAAGAGTTGCTCCTCAACATATTGAACTTTATGAAAATATATACTTTGAAATTCCTTCGGGTATGATAGAGAAACTGCTAGCTAATCCATTTGAAGGAGAAGGAACATTGCATCCCGCTTTACACCTTATCTTTGTGGATGAAGTTTGTGGATTATTTAAGATTGCAGGTATTCCCGATGATGATGTCAAAAGGAAGGTCTTCCCTTTATCTTTGAACGGAGATGCATTGACAAGGTATAGGCTATATGATGATACGAGATCTTGGAATTATAAGCGACTGAAGCTGGAATTTCACCAGAAGTTCTATCCTATGCATCTTGTTCATTGTGATCGTAATTACGTATATAATTTCTGGCCTCGCGAAGGATAAAGCATCGCTCAAGCTTGGGGGAGGCTTAAGTCAATGTTATATTCATGCCCTAATCATGAGCTCCCTCGGGAAATGATTATTCAGAACTTTTATGCTCGGCTTTCTCTTGATAATCGCAACCTGCTCGATACTTCCTGTGCTGGTTCTTATATGCTGAAGACTATTGATTTCAAATGGGACTAATTGGAAATAATTAAACGCAACTCGGAAGATTGGGGTTCCAACGATGGTAAGGAGTCAGGTATGACACTAAGTTCGATTGTGTTAAATCTTTTATGGATACCGATGCTTTTCGTGGATTTAGCACCAAGTATGGACTTGACTCTCAGATAGTAGCTTCTTTCTGTGAATCTTTTGCTACTCACATTGATCTCCCTAAAGAGAAGTGGTTTAAATATAATCATCATGTTGAAATGAAAGTAGTTGCACCTATTACAGTCGAAGAAAAGACTATTACCTGTAGTGATCCTATTGTTCCTACTACTTATGTTGAAAAACCTCCTTTTCCTGTTAGGATAAAGGATCATGGTAAAGCTTCGACTGTTGTTTGTAAGAGTAATACTAGGACTTATACACCTGCTGAGGAAATTAATGTGAACCTAGTATGTCTATGGTTAAAGATCTCTTGGAAGAGGATTTAGATGGTCATGTTATTTCTTTCTATGGTGAGAACTGCTAATATTGCAAGACCAGATACCAAGACACGTAGAACTGTCATAGGCATGCCTGTTATTTCAGTTAAAATAGGAGATCATTTTTATCATGGCTTATGTGATATGGGTGATAGTGCTAGTGCAATACCTTATACCTTGTATCAATAAATTATGCATGACATTGCATCCATTGAATTAGAAGACATTGATGTTACGATTAAGCTTGCTAATAGGGATACCATTAAACCCTTTGGGATTGTTAGAGATGTTAAAGTTTTGTGTGAGAAGTTTAAATACCCTGCTGATTTTCTTGTTCTGGTTCCCCGCAAGATGTTTTTTGTCCCATTATTTTTGGTAGACCCTTCTTGAATACGGCTAGTGCTAAGATTAATTGTGAATAGAATACACTGTCGGCATAGATGGTATGTCTCATGAGTTTAATTTCGCTAAGTTTAGTAGACAACCTCGTGATAGGGTACCACCTAGTAAGGATGAAATTATTGGTCTTTCTTCCATTGATGTTCCTCCAACTGATCTGTTAGAACAATATTTGCTAGACCATGAAAACGATATGTTTATGAAGGAAAGAGAAGAAATAGATGAACTATTACTTAAACAGGATCCTATGCTGAAACATAACCTTCCCGTTGAAATTCTTGGGGATCCCCCTCCACCCAAGGGTGATCCCGTGTTCGAACTCAAACCATTACCTGATAATCTTAAGTATGGTTATCTTGATGAAAAATAAATATATCATGTTATTATTAGTGCTAACCTTTCAGAGAACAAAGAAGAAAGATTATTGAAAACTCTGAAGAAGCACCGACCTGCTATTGGATATACTCTGGATGATCTTAAGGGCGTTAGTCCCACGTTATGCCAACACAAAATTACATCGGAGGACGATGCCAAACCAGTTAGAGATCATCAAAAACGATTAAATCCCAAGATGAAGGATTTGATAAGGAAGGAGATACTAAAGCTCCTTGAGGCAGGTATTATTTATCCCATTGCTGATAGTGAATGGGTAAGCCCAGTTCATTGTGTTCCTAAGTAGGGAGGTATTGCCGTTGTTCCTAATGATAAAGATGAATTGATCCAGCAAAGAATTATTACAGGTTATAGGATGGTAATTGATTTTCGTAAGTTAAATAAAGATACTAAGAAAGATCATTACCCGTTACCTTTTATTGATCAAATGCTAGAAATACTATCCAAACACACACATTTCTGCTTTCTAGATGGTTATTCTGGTTTCTCTCAGATACATGTATTAGCGAAGGATCAATCTAAAACTACTTCTACTTGCCCTTTTGGTACTTTGGCTTATAGACGTGTGCCTTTTGGTTTATGTAATGCACCTGCTACCTTTCAAAGATGCATGATGGCTATATTCTCTGATTTTTGTGAAAAGATTTGTGAGGTATTCATGGATGACTTCTCCGTCTATGGATCCACTTTTGATGATTGTTTGAGCAACTTTGATCAAGTTTTGCAGAGATGTGAAGACACTAGTCTCGTCTTGAATTGGGAAAAGTGTCACTTTATGGTTAATGAAGGCATTGTCTTGGGGCACAAGATCTCCGAGAGAGGTATAGAAGTTGATAAAGCCAAGGCTGATGCTATTGAAAAGATGCCATGTCCTAGGGACATAAAAGGTATAAGAAGCTTCCTTGGTCACGTCGATTTTTATAGGAGGTTCATTAAGTATTTTCCTGTAGGTGATGTTCTAGGGAAAAGAGTCGATAAGAAATTCAATGTTATCCAGTATGCCAGTAAGACTCTTGATACTGCCCAGAGAAATTATGCTACTACTAAAAAAGAGTTCTTAGCAGTTGGGTTTGCATGTAATAACTTTAGACCTTATATTGTTGATTCCAAAGTTACTATTCACATTGATCATGCTGCTATTCAATATCTCATGGAAAAGAAAGATGCTAAGCCTAGGCTCATTAGATGGGTTCTCTTGCTCCAAGAATTTGACTTGCATATTATTGATAGAAAGGGAGCTGAGAACCCCGTTGCAGATAACTTGTCCAGGTTAGAGAATGTTCTTGATGACCCACTGCCTATTAATGATAGCTTTCCTGATGAACAATTAGCGGTCGTTAATGCTTCTCGTACTGCTCCTTGGTATGCTGATTATGCTAATTACATTGTTGCTAAATTTATACCGCCTAGTTTCACATACCAGCAAAAGAAAAAGTTCTTTTATGATTGAAGAAATTACTTCTGGGATGACCCAGACCTTTATAAAGAAGGAGTAGATGGTGTTATAAGACATTGTGTGCCTGAGCATGAACAGGAACAGATCCTACGCAAGTGTCACTCTGAATCCTATGAAGGACACCACGCTGGAGATAGAACTGCACACAAGGCACTACAATCTGGTTTTTATTGGCCTACTCTCTTCAAAGATGCTCGTATGTTTGTCTTATCTTGTGATGAATGCCAAAGAGCAGGTAACATTAGTAGACGTCAAGAAATGCCTATGAATTATTCTCTTGTTATTGAACCGTTTGCTGTTTGGGGCTTTGATTATATGGGACCTTTTCCTGCCTCTAATGGTTATACACATATTTTTGTTGCTGTTGATTACGTTACTAAGTGGGTAGAAGCTATTCCAACTAGTAGTGCAGATCATAACACCTCTATTAAAATGCTTAAAGAAGTTATTTTTCCGAGGTTTGGAGTCCCTTGATATCTTATGACTGATGGTGGTTCACATTTTATTCATGGTGCTTTCCGTAAGATGCTTGGTAAGTATGATGTCAATCATAGAATAGCGTCTCCTCATCATCCGCAGTCTAGTGGTCAAGTAGAGTTGAGCAATAGAGAGCTCATATTGATTTTGTAAAAGACTATGAATAGATCTAGGAAGAATTGGTCCAGAAAACTTGATGATGCATTATGGGCCTATAGAACTGCATACAAAAATCCTATTGGTATGTCTCCATATAAGATGGTTTATGGAAAAGCGTGTCATTTACCTCTTGAACTTGAACATAAAGCATATTGGGCTATTAAGGAGCTCAATTATGATTTCAAACTTGCTGGTGAGAAGAGGTTATTTGATATTATCTCACTTGATGAATGGAGAACTCAAGTGTATGAGAATGTCAAACTATTCAAAGAAAGAGTCAAACGCTGGCATGATAAGAGGATACAAAAGCGTGAGTTTAACATAGGAGACTATGTATTGTTATTCAACTCTTGTTTAAGATTTTTTGCAGGAAAACTTCTCTAAAAATGGGAAGGTCCTTATGTTATCGGGGAGGTTTATCGCTCTGGCGCCATAAAATTCAACAACTTCGAAGGCGCGAGTCCGAGGGTGGTAAACAGTCAAAGAATTAAACATTATATTTCAGGTAATCCTATTAATGTTGAAACTAATATTATTGAAACCGTACCCCCTTAGGAATACATAAGGGACACTTTCTAGAACATTCCAAACTCCGGAAAGGTATAGGTATGTGGTACGGTAAGTAAACCGACTCCAAAACGACTCCAATGGCAATTTTTATCAGTTTTGGATTATTTAAGAATTTTAGGAAGAAAGTAGTCCGAAAGGGACATGAGGTCCCCACGAGAGTGGAGGGCGCCCCCCCCCCTACTGGGCGCGCCACCCTGTCTCGTGGGCACCTCGTGTGCCCCCTGGACTCCGTTTTCTTGCACATTACGTATTTTGGTTGGTAAAAATTCATTATATATACTCCCGAAGGTTTTGACCACCGTATCACGCAAATATCCTCTGTTTTCATTCCGAGCTGTTTCCACTGCAGATCTAGAGCACCATGACTTCACCCTCCGCCAACAACGAAGACAAGGATGCTTGGCTATTGAAGATAGAGCTGAAATGAGAAGAACTAGAAGAGATCAACAAGGATGAAGGGATCAAGAAGGCCATGGAGGTTAAATCTTCGGTGGTGAAAGAAGAAGACATCCTTCAACCTTTACCTACCCTTTTCACACCAACAGAGATTGAAGCCTTCAAGATGATTGAGTTAGATCGCATACAGAACAAGTATCTGACACAAGAGAATATTCTGTTGAAGGATGATACCGCCGGACACAAAGGCATTATCCACAAGTTGGAGGAGCTTTTATGCTTAATGTGTGATTATCCACCGTCATCACCTCCAAGGAAATAATCACATGGGTATGGGCACTCCCCTTCGAAACTGCAAGCTTGGGGGTGGCGCCCCGGTATTGTATCACCATCACACTCTTATCTTTACCGTTTTATTTAGTTCGATCCCTTTTAGTAGTATCTTGATCTAGTAGATTCAAGTTTTCATATCAAGTAGTTTTGAGTTTTGCTTTGTGATCTCTTTATGTAATCGAGTCCGTGAGCTATCTATAATAAAGATTAGTGTTGAGTCAAGGGCTTTGCTATGTTGCCATGTGCTACCTCTTGAGCACAGCGTTGGATTTCCCCGAAGAGGAGAGGATGATGCAGCAAAGTAGCGTAAGTATTTCCCTCAGTTTTTGAGAAACAAGGTATCAATCCAGTACGAGACCACGCACAAGTCCCTCGTACCTACACAAAACAATAGCTACTTGCAACCAACGCGATCAGGGGTTGTCAATCCCTTACCGGTCACTTACGAGGGTGAGATCTGATAGAGATGATAAATAATATTTTTGGTATTTTTTATAGATAGATGCAAAGTGAAAAGTAAAAGCAAAGTAAAAAACAAAGCAAGTAAATAAAGAGATAGAGATTGATATGATGAGAATAGACCCGGGGGCCATAGGTTTCACTAGTGGCTTCTCTCAAGAGCATAGATATTCTACGGTGGGTGAAGAAATTACTGTTGAGCAATTGACATAATTGAACATAGTTATGAGCACATCTAGGCAATGATCATGTATATAGGCATCACGTCTGAGACAAGTAGATAGAAATGATTCTGCATCTACTACTATTACTCCACTCATCGACCGCTATCCAGCATGCATCTAGAGTATTAAGTTAAAAATAGAGTAACGCCTTAAGCAAGATGACATGATGTAGAGGGATAAATTTATGGAATATGATAAAAACTCCATCTTGTTATCCTCGATGGCAACAATACAATACGTGCCTTGCAACCCTTTCTGTCACTGGGTAAGGACACCGCAAGATTGAACCCAAAGCTAAGCACTTCTCCCATAGCAAGAACTACCAATCTAGTTGGCCAAACCAAAAAGGATAATTCGAAGAGACTTGCAAAGATAACTCAATCATACATAAAAGAATTCAGAGAAGAATCAAATATTTTCCATAGATAATACTGGATCATAAACCCACAATTCATCGATCTCAACAAACACACCGCAAAACGAAGATTACATCGAATAGACCTCCATAAGAGAGGGGGAGAACATTGTATTGAGATCCAAAAAGAGAGAAGAAGCCATCTATCTACTCGATATGGACCCGAAGGTTTGAAGTAAACTACTCACACATCATCGGAGGGGCTATGGTGTTGATGTAGAAGCCCTCCCTGGTAGATGCCCCCTCCGGCGGAGCTCCGGAACAGGCCCCAAGATGGGATCTCGTGGATACAGAAGGTTGTGGCGGTGGAATTAGGTTTTCGGCTCATGTTCTGATTGTTCAGGGATACGTAGGTATATATAGGAGGAAGGAGTGCATCAGTGGAGCGTCAGGGGGGCCACGAGGTAGGGGGGAATGCCCAGGGGGCACCCTCCACCCTCGTGACCGCCTCTGGCACTTCTTGGAGTAGGGTCCAAGTCTCCTGGATCACGTTCGGTGAGAAAATCACGTTCCCGAAGGTTTCATTCCGTTTGGACTCCGTTTGATATTTCGTTTCTTCGAAACACTGAAATAGGCAAAAAACAACAATTCTGGGCTGGGCCTCCAGTTAATAGGTTAGTCCCAAAAATAATATAAAAGTCGAAAATAAATCACAATATAGTCCAAAACAGTAGATAAAGTAGCATGGAGCAATCAGAAATTATAGATACGTTGGAGACGTATCAGGCATCCCCAAGCTTAATTCCTGCTCGTCCTCAAGTAGGTAAATGATAAAAAAGAATTTTTGATGCGGGGTGATACTTTGGCATAATTTCAATATAAATATTCTTACTTGTGATATGAATATTCAGATCCGAAAGATTCAAGACAAAAGTTCATATTCACATAAAAATAATAATACTTCAAGCATACTAATCAAAGCAATCATGTCTTCTCAAAATAGCATGGCAAAAGAAAGTTCATCCCTACAAAATCATATAGTTAGTCTATGCTTCATTTTCGTCACACAAAGATGTTCCCAACTTCTATACCCCCGATGACAAGCCAAGCAATTGTTTTGATACTCAAATAATCTCAAACTTTTTCAACCTTCACGCAATACATGAGCGCGAGCCATGGATATAGCACTATGGGTGGAATAGAATATGATGATGGGATTGTGTGGAGTAGACAAAAAAGGAGAAAGTCTCACATTGACGAGGCTAATCAACGGGCTATGGAGATGCCCATCAATTGATGTCAACATGAGGAGTAGGGATTGCCATGCAACGGATGCACTAGAGCTATAAGTATATGAAAGCTCTACAGAAGAAACTAAGTGGGTGTGCATCCAACTTGCTTGCTCATGAAGACCTAGGGCATTTTGAGGAAGCCCATCATTGGAATGTACAAGCCAAGTTCTATAATGAAAAATTCCCACTAGTATATGAAAGTGACAAAATGAGAGACTCTCTATCATGAAGATCTTGGTGCTACTTTGAAGCACAAGTGTGGTAAAAGGATAGTAGCATTGTCCCTTCCCTCTTTTCCTCTCTCTTTTTTTTGTTTGGGCCTTTCTCTTTTTTTTATGGCCTCTTTTTTTTTCCGTCCGGAGTCTCATCCCAACTTGTGGGGGAATCATAGTCTCCATCATCCTTTCCTCACTTGGGACAATGCTCTAATAATGATGATCATCACACTTTTATTTTTCTCACAACTCAACAATTACAAATCGATACTTAGAACAAAGTATGACTCTATATGAATGCCTCCGGCGGTGTACCGGGATATGCAATGAATCATGAGTGACATGTATGGAAGAATTATGAACGGTGGACTTGCCACAAATACGATGTCAACTACATGATCATGCTAGCAATATGACAATGATGGAGTGTGTCATAATAAACGGAATGATGGAAAGTTGCATGGCAATATATCTCGTAATGGCTATGGAAATGCCATAATAGGTAGGTATGGTGGCTGTTTTGAGGAAGATATAAGGAGGTTTATGTGTGATAGAGCATATCGTATCACGGGGTTTGGATGCACCGGCGAAGTTTGCACCAACTCTCAAGGTGAGAAAGGGCAATGCACGGTACCGAAGAGGCTAGCAAAGGCGGGAAGGTGAGAGTGCGTATAATCCATGGACTCAACATTAGTCAAAAGAACTCATATACTTATTGCAAAAATTTAGAAGCCATCAAAAATCAAGTACTACGCGCATGCTCCTAGGGGGATAGATTGGTAGTAAAAGACCATCGCTCGTCCCCGATCGCCACTCATAAGGATGCACAAGCCGGGTACACTTCATGTTTCAAATTTGTTACACAACTTTAACCATACGTGCATGCTACGGGACTTGCAAACTTCAACACAAGCATTTCTCAAATTCACAATTACCCAACTAGCACGACTTTCACATTATCACCTCCATATCTCAAAACAATTATCAAGCATCAAACTTACCTTAGTACTCAATTCACTCAAAAGAAAGTTTCACATATCTTGAACACTAAGTATATTAACATTAAGCAAACTACCATGTTATTAATGACTCTCAAAATAATCTAAGTGAATCATGAGCGATCAATAGTTTCTTTAAAAGAAATCCACCACCGTGCTCTAAAAGGTATAAGTTAAGCACTAGAGCAAAAATTATCACACTCAAAAGATATAAGTGAAGCACTATGAGCAAAACTATCAAGCTCAAAAGATATAAGTGAAGCACATAGAGTATTCTAGCAAATTCCAAATCATGTATGGCTCTCTCAAAAGGTGTGTACAGCAAGCATGATTGTGGTAAAATAACAAGAAAAGACGCAAATAATACAATACGCTCCAAGCAAAACACATATCATGTGGTGAACAAAAATATAGCTCCAAGTAAATTACCGATGGAAGTGGACGAAAGAGGGGATGCCTTCCGGGGCATGCCCAATCTTTGACTTTTTGGTGTCCTTGGATTATCTTGGGGGTGCCATGGGCATCCCCAAGCTTAGGCTCTTGCCACTCCTTGTTCCATAATCCATCAAAAGAATTCACCCAAAACTTGAAAACTTCACAACACAAAACTCAACAGAAATCTCGTGAGCTCCGTTAGAGAAAGAAAACAAAAGACTACTTCAAGGTACTGTAATGAAATCATTCTTTATTTATATTGGTGTTAAACTTACTGTATTCCAACTTCTCTATGGATTATAAACTATTTTACTAGCCATAGATTCATCAAAATAAGCAAACAACACACATAAAACAGAATCTGTCAAAAACAGAACAGTCTGTAGCAATCTGTAACTAACGCAAACTTCTGGAACCCAAACAATTCTACAAAAATAGTAAGTCCTGGAAAATTTGTTTATTGAACAGCAGCAAAAAGAATCAACGCAAAAGCACGTTCCTGTGATTTAAAAAAATTATATTTGCGCGTGCAAAGTTTCTGTTTTTCAGCAGAATCAAATCAACTATCATCGTAGGTTATCCTATAGGTTCTACTTGGCACAAACACTAATTAAAACATAAAACCACATCCAAACATAAGGTAGATGGATTATTTATTCCTAAACAGAAGCAAAAACAACAAACACAAAATAAAATTGTGTTGCCTCCCAACAAGTGCTATCGTTTAACGCCCCTAGCTAGGCATAAAAGCAAGGATAGATCTAAGTCTTGCCATCTTTGACACTTGGAGAGGAGGATCTCCTTTATATGGCATTCATTCTTCTATTTAAGTTAAGCACATGGCCATTAATGGAAGAAGTAAGATTAAGCATGTTACGGAAATTTGCCTCTAAACTAGACTTCATCTCTTCAATAATTTCATTTTGATAAAAGCACAAGAGAGTAGTTGATTCAACCTTATCATTCATGGGGTGCCCAAATATGGTTTTCATTCTTTCATAGGTATCTATAGCATCCCCTTCAAGAAAAACTTCTTCAAAGATGGAATCTAAAATTGTTTGAAGGAAGCGGGCAAGCCAACATAAAAGCTTTTTAGGTAAGTTTCAATTTTATATTGTGGTACATAACTAGCCCGAATCCTAAGTAACCTATCCCAAGCATCTTTTAAAGACTCATCAAGTAAATAGCGGAAAATTCCAGAGTCATCCTCATCAAAATTCTTCAAGCTCTCATTAGAGACCCCGCTGGTTCTTTCTATAGCATCATTATTTATGAGCTTAGAGAGGATAGAGGGGTTGTCGAAGACAGTAGAGCTCGGGAGAAAACCCGTAGTTCTTTTTGATTCGGCCATGGAAACGGGAAGGCAAACGGAAAAGAGAGGAGGAGATTGGGAAAGAGAGGGCGAATAAAACGGCAAGGGTGAAGTGGGGGAGCGGAAAACGAGAAGCAAATGGCAAATAATATAATGCGAGAGATAGGTATTGCGATGGGTACTTGGTATTGTTGACTTCCTTGCGTGAGCCTTCCCGGCAACGGCGCCAGAAATTCTTCTTGCTACCTCTTGAGCACCACATTGGATTTCCCCGAAGAGGAGAGGATGATGCAGCAAAGTAGCGTAAGTATTTCCCTCAGTTATTGAGAACCAAGGTATCAATCCAGTAGGAGACCACGCACAAGTCCCTCGTACCTACACAGAACGATAGCTACTCGCCACCAACGCGATTAGGGGTTGTCAATCCCTTCACAGTCACTTACGAGGGTGAGATCTGATAGAGATGATAAATAATATTTTTGGTATTTTTGATAGATAGATGCAAAGTGAAAAGTAAAAGCAAAGTAAAAACAATGCAAGTAAATAAAGTGATAGAGATTGATATGATGAGAATAGACCCGGGGGCCATGGGTTTCACTAGTGGCTTCTCTCAAGAGCGTAGATATTCTACGGTGGGTGAACAAATTACTGTTGAGAAATTGACAGAATTGAGCATAGTTATGAGCATATCTAGGCAATGATCATGTATATAGGCATCACGTCCGAGACAAGTAGATCGAAACGATTTTGCATCTACTACTATTACTCTACTCATCGACCGCTATCCAGCATGCATCTAGAGTATTAAGTTAAAAACAGAGTAACGCCTTAAGCAAGATGACATGATGTAGAGGGATAAATTCATGCAATATGATAAAAAACATCTTGTTATCCTCGATGGCAACAATACAATACGTGCCTTGCAACCCTTTCTGTCACTGGGTAAGGACACCGCAAGATTGAACCCAAAGCTAAGCACTTCTTCCATTGCAAGAACTACCAATCTAGTTGTCCAAACCAAAAAGGATTATTCTAAGAGACTTGCAAAGATAACTCAATCATACATAAAAGAATTCAGAGAAGAATCAAATATTTTCCATAGATAATACTGGATCATAAACCCACAATTCATCGATCTCAACAAACACACCGCAAAAAGAAGATTACATCAAATAGATCTCCACAAGAGAGGGGGAGAACATTGTATTGAGATCCAAAAAGAGAGAAGAAGCCATCTAGCTACTAGCTATGGACCCGAAGGTCTCAAGTAAAGTACTCACATTTCATCGGAGGGGCTATGGTGTTGATGTAGAAGCCCTCCGTGGTGGATGCCCCCTCCGGCAAAGCTCCGGAACAGGCCCCAAGATGGGATCTCGTGGATACAGAAGTTTGCGGCGGTGGAATTAGGTTTTTGGCTCCTGTTCTGATCATTCGGCATTTTTAGAGGTAGAAAAATAATTCAAGTTTGAAATAAATTCAAACTTGAGCCATTTTTGGACCCAACCAAAACATCTTCAAATGAGCTGAAAGTTGACAGAGGGGTTAACGACAAGGTTTATGGTTTATAGGAAAAGAAAGAACATTTTATGGACAGGGAAAATGTCACATGAAAATAAATGTAATAAAGAAGAAAGGAGAAGTTTGAATGGAATAGAAACTTGGGTGAACTTGACGAATGGTCGCGGGTATGAGCATGTTGCATGAGTGAGGTGGAGATAAGAAGAAAGGGGGGGGGGGTCATAGAAGATCACACAACAAGATATCAAGATGCAAACCAAGGCATGATTCTCATGATGCAAATGCAACAAAATGACATATGCAATATCATGAAGCATAGAACAAAGCAAGTATGGTGTAATGCAATATAATATAAGATGAACATGATGCAAGAAGGAAAAATGACAAGGCACTCAACAAGATCATGGCATAACATATATGAACGAAATATGCAAAACAATTATGATAATGCAACAAACATAATGAACACACGCCAACAACTAAAATAAATGGAAGGGCAACTGAAGTGTCGGTCTCGGGGCGTTACAACACTCCACCACTACGAGAGGATCTCGTCCCGAGATCTAGGATGGCACCGGAGGGAAAGGAAGAGGGAGATAAAAGGTAAACTAAGTTGCTTCTTCGATAAACGAGTGAAACCATGAACCTTGAGAGGTTGAGAAAAATGAAAGAAAGAAAACAACAAAGATGAACGAGATTGCAAACAATCCGTTAGAAAAGAGGAACAAGGAACATTACGAGAACTTGACGGTTGCAAAGACATGAATCAAGAGTTTAATGGACAAGATAGAATTCGAAACCACTCCGGTTAAAACAAGATAAGAATGATATAATTTTGACAGCACTCCGACTGTAAATGGAAGAAATTGAACATGAACTTGACAAGATGAGAGGATACTTGATGAAATCAACAACACAATGGCTCCGGAACTATTGAAAGAACAGCATAATGGGTGAGAAGGATTTCTGACAGCACTCAGGTTGAAAAGAGAGGCAAAACTTGATAAGATGAAAGAACTTGAATGAGAACACAACTCTCCGGTTAAATGGATAAGCACGAAAATAACATGATCCCCACAATTCGAGATGATGAGTGAAGAGCACAACATCACAATGCCTCCGGAACGAAAGAATAGAAGTTAGATTGTTGGGATAAAGGGACGGAGAAGGAAATGACAACTCCTACCACAATTGAATTTGGAAAGCGTCCTTGCAAAGAAGGATTGAACGGAGTTGTTGGAAAATCAACAACGAAAAGAATATGTTTGTAGGGGGCTTATGAAAAACATCTCAAGACTATGAGGTGACATTCTGCCACTAACGAAATCAATTGCTTGCTTTGAGATCAACGAAGAGATGAAAACTTCTTCCACCAAGGAGGATAAAGAGCAAGCTTAGGTCATGCATAATCACCACAAATAGCAACAACCCTTAAGGAAAGGCTTTAGGTGAAATCTGACACAAGATAACTCCAAGCAAGAAAATGATGGGTTTAAAATACCTCATTCTTGACAACATGTGAATCATAAAACACGAACTCGAATTGTCAAGAATGACATAACACCACCTCAAAAGATAAGGTAGAAAGAATTGCACTTCAGAATGCAAGATGAAGAATACTTGAGCTCCTCAAAGCAAAACATGTGTTGAGCACCATGTTTATTTTAGAGTAAAGCTTAGCAGATCATAACTTCGAGAGAAAACTTGAAGAACAATTGAAAAACGAATAGAATCCTTGACGAACCACCATGTAGAGCCTCCATGAAGAACTCCGGTAATGAAAGGATGATAAAAAGAAAGAGAAATTGACAACACAAAATGAAGCCTTGCGATGATTTAGATGGAGCTTCACGACGAGATAATGCGGAAAACTTGGAACTCCAAAAAAGAAAAGATGAAACACTAGAACCGAGAATTACTTCATCATGAACAACTCTGGAAGAAGGAATTAATCACTTGGATGAAACAAGAATAAGAATTATGTCATGCCTATCCTTCACCAATTTAAATTGATGACAAGCAACGGATTTGGCATACTACTTATTCTCATAGAAAGGATTAAAAGAGATATGGCGCAAACTTGTGAAGGTCTTCAAGGAACCACCGGTGGAATTTGGAAACAACGAATGATTTGATATGATAACCAAGAAAAGAGAACTCTTGAACGAACCACCGTAAGAATTGAAAATGAATGAAGAAAAGATAAAGAAACACCGGGAATAATTTGAAAATGAACGAAGATACTTGAGAGAATTTAGATACAAGTGAACGCAGAGATCCCGAGCTGATTAGATAATACTTGAACGATGCACCGGTATGATTTGGAGAACGAGAGCTGAAAGCTTGAATGAATAATTCTGAGATGATGGACTACGGAGAATCAATCTGAAAAGACTCTTGAATTACTCCGGATGGATAAAAAAATTTCTCACAATCGAAAACAATTATGAGAGGATGGCATCAAGCTTGAACTACGCATCTTCGGAAGAACGGGTAAGGATTTAAGAGGAAATCTTCTTCGAACTTCAAAATTCGAGAATGACGACGAGAAACACCACCATGAATGACAATTAGAAAGGTTGAACCAATAATGAAAGAATTTCAAAGCGATCTTGGAGAAGGCATGTGACTGATGGAATCCATTCTTACGTCACACTTTGAAAAGAATTTGGGAATAGCACCAGAATAATTAGAAGATTCAGGTAAGATCCTGGGAAAAGACCTGTGGGTTAGGGCCCACTCAAAAGAAAACACCGTTGAACAATTGATTGAAAGGGGGGATTGCACCGGTTGAATTAAATGGCTCAAAAGAGATAACAACCTCGAGATATCTAAAACAGATTAGGAATGATAACACGAATCTTCCGAGATATCTTCAGGACAATGGAACAAATGGAAAGCGAGAGATGAGTGATTGAGAGGTGCACCGGCATGAGAAAGCATTTGACACGAGGAAAGGAATATGATCAACACTAAAAGCTTGAATTGGATCCACCGGAGAAGAAACAACAATGGAGGATGATGAACTTAAAACTGTTGAGCATCTTCTTGGGAAATCACTGGATAAGAACATTGACAGGAAAAAAATGGAGAAACTTCACATGAATAAATGGATACTTGATTAAGAAATCTGAGTCCTTGAAGAAAAAGGTTGGGAGGGCGGGAAAACAAAGGCAACTTGGGGACGGATGAAACAAACACCGGTGAGAAAACTTATAATTGATCTTGTGGATGGGGAGAATGATGGGATCATCTCGAAGAGAAGCGCACCGGTTGGAAAAGAATTAACATGACAACCTCAATGATCAAAAGGATTAGTATTCACATAGCAATATGAGAACACCGCTTGAAAGGTATGGAATCAACATTTGACTTCGAAGCAACTCGAATACCACAAATAAAACAAAACAAAGGATTTGGCTTGCAGAATAAGCCGGAACAAACATATGATAGAGATTTACCCAATCCCATATCATGCATTTGTCGGAAAGATATTCTAGGAGCTACTTGAATTCCCACCTATAATCTCCCGAAACTTTCTGGTTATGCAATATGGTGTTGGGGATACATGGGAAGCAATATATCTCACCCAAACTAACAATCCCTTCATCCAGCTGTATCCGTCCGTCAACACATAACCAAGAAACCTTTGGAAATCGTGTACCTCATCCTTCGAAAAGCATCCTTTATACTAGTTATGGCAATACTCCCGAACTCCCCAGTACTGGGTGACGTCGAGGTTATCTCACCAACAACTGCATAAAAGAGATTTTCGATGTTGGCAAAACTCAGGTATTCCAGAACCACAACGATAAAATTGTGACGACAACACCTCGGAGCTCAACTCCCCGGGTCAATTCCACATAAATAGACAGGAGGCACCAAGAACAATGTTCTCGTCACAAAACCATCGGAACGATTCCAAGATACCCGCGTGATCCTAAAAAATTTTTTAGTGAAATTTGAGGAGAGGAAAGTCAAAACATGTACGTCAGGAGACCTCACCAGAGCGACGAAGGGGCTGAGGAGTAAAAAGAATTCCTACTCTCCGATATATATAATCCTATGACTCAAAATAGTTTTCTTCTAGACTCAACAACGGCCAACAAACAAGGGGGCTCCTATGGTCGGTCGAGGCTCTGATACAAACTTGTCATGCCCAATATGCGACCCTATCCAAAAGGAACTCGAAGGTCCCACAAAGGATAGGCCCGCATATTGAAACGCTTTTGCAAGGTGGATATCATTACATCAACATTACATAATAGATGGGGATACATACATAAGGCATACAATGCCACACGAATACAATATCACAATACATCAGAGCATCATCCGACTACGGATGAAACACAACGAGAAACTCAAATGACATCCACCCTGCTAGCTCAGGCTGCCGACCTGGAACCTATCCCTGATCGAAGAAGAAGCAGAAGAAGAACTCCAACACAAGCAAACATCGCTCTCGCGTCATGATCATCGCATAACCTGTACCTGCAACTGTTGTTGTAGTAATCTGTGAGCCACGAGGACTCAGCAATCCCATTACCATGGGTATCAAGACTAGCAAAGCTTAAAGGGAAAGGAAGGGGTAAAGTGGTGAGCTTGCAGGAGCGACTAAGCATATATTGTGGCTAACATACGCAAATAAGAGCGAGAAGAGATCAAGCGGAATGGTCGTGAAACTAGCAATGATCAAGAAGTGATCCTGAACTCCTACTTACGTCAAACATAACCCAGAAACCGTGTTCACTTTCCGGACTCCGCCGAAAAGAGACCATCACGGCTACACACACTGTTGATGCATTTTAATTCGGATCTGGTGTTAAGTTATCTACAACCGGACATTAACAAATTCCCATCTGCCTATAACCGCAGGCACAACTTAGCCCATGACAAACTCTCGTGATCAACGAAGGAATAGACCTTCTCCCAGGAAGACCCGATCAGACTCGGAATCCCAGTTTACAGGACATTTCGACAATGGTAAAAGAAGACCAGCAAAGCCGCCCAATGCGCCGACAAATCCCGATAGGAGCTGCACATATCTCGTTCTCAGGGCACACCGGATGGGTCAGCCTACGAGTAAAACCAGCCCTCAAGTTTCCCCGAGGTGGCCCCGCAGTCTGCCCGTTTTGGACCAACACTTAGACAAGCACTGGCCCGAGGGGGTTAAAATAAAGATGACCCTCGGGTTGGCCGACCCAAGGGAAAGGGATAGGTGGTGGTGAGGCAAATAGTAAAACCAAGTTTGGGCCTTGCTGGAGGAGTTTTATTCAAAGCGAACTGTCAAGGGGGTCCCATAAATCACCCGACCGCGTAAGGAACGCAAAATCCGGGAACATAACACCGGTATGACGAAAACTAGGGCGGCAAGAGTGGAACAAAACACTAGGCAAAAGGCCGAGTCTTCCACCCTTTACCAAGTATATAGATGCATTAATAATATAAGAGATATTGTGATATCCCAACCAAAATCCTGTCCACCAGGGAGAAATCTTCAACTTCACCTGCAACTAGCAACGCTATAAGAGCGGCTGAGCAAAGCGGTAACATAGCCAAACAACGGCTTGCATAGGAAAGGTGTCAAAGGTTAGAGGTTCATGGCAATTTGGGATGGCTTGATAAACAGGTAATAGGTAACGCAGCATAGCGATAGAACGAAGCAACTAGCATAGCAATGATAGTAGTGAGATCCAGGGTAGCGGTCATCTTGCCTGAAATCCAGCTAGGAAGAAGAACGAGTCCATGAAGAAGACGAACGGACGTAGTCGAACGAATCCTCACAATCGCAACATTACCGGAACTAAGAAGCAACACCGGAAAGAAACAAACAACATAGTAAATGCACAAGCATAAACATGGCATGATGCACAAACAAGTATGATGCATGTCCGGTTTAATAAGGCATGGCATGGCAAAGTGCACAAACAATCCTACAAATTAAGTGGAGCTCAACATGCAAAAGACCACATCAATTATTTAGTTCACTCCCGGTTAGGAAATCAACAATATTAAATGTTGGTTAACATGGCAAGAGGTGAAGCATGACAAAACTAACTATTTAGGAAAGTTTAAATGAGGCCGGAAATAACAAACAACAATTCCGGAAATCCCCCATGTGCAAATTATGAATTTTGGTACTGTTCTGCCCTAAAACATATTTTATTGTTGTTAAACAGGAAAATAAGGTGCACCATGTTAAACTAGGCATTTTCCACCCCATTTACATATAAAGTTTATTTAAAACCGAGCTACGGTTATTTAGTTATGAAATAAAACGGTTTAACATGGCATTTGAGCAAATTTAAACAAACATCATTTTAAACATGGATGATAGTGGCATATTTTGAAACTACATGAAAAACTAAGCATTTTACATATATAGTTTGTTTAGTATGGATGCATGCATATCTAGATATGAGCAAAACAAAACAGGGGCATTTTTTGAAATTATGCAACAGAAAATAAAACAACTGGGGACACAGGCTTGGTCAGCTACTGTCAATGGAAAGTGGGGCTAGAGGGTGGACAACCGAGTCAAAGAGGACCGGTCAACAGGGCTGTGGGGTCAAGGCGCCATACACACAGGGGGAAAAAATAGATGGAAAGGGCTAAGAAAAATGAGGAAGTTGGGATTCGATCCCTGGGCTCCTGGGTGAAGGGGCAGCGCGATGACCAGCTAATCTGAGATGTGCTAGTGCTTCAGAAGGGGTTCGGCCTATTTTGAACTAGGGACAATCCGGGGTTTCTTCCCCATGGTGCACAGGGAACTCGGAGACGCTGCCGGCAAGCAAACGTGTCCGCGGCGAGGACGGCTGAGCAGAAGCGGGTGTGCGGAAAAAGTGAGGGTGGTGCACTATACGGCGCACGCGTACAGAGGCTCGAGCACGAGCTCATGCTCGTCTCGGGCATGGCACGACAAGGCGGATGGCAGCGACAGCTTGGCGGACACGGGGCGAGAAGCGAGGCGAGCTGCGAGCGTGGGCATGCGCGGTGCGTGTCTGGATCAACGAGCAGAGCCACGGCATGAACACCAGCACGAACTCGAGGCCGTCCATGGCGAACGAACTTGGGCAGCATGGATCGGGTATTACAGCGATGGTAACAATAGGGAAAGAAGATGGGGAGGCGCGGCTGCTCACAGAGGGCTCGAGGGAGTCGACGAGGGGGCCGGAGACACGCTGCCGAGGGCGAGGTGAGGCGCTGATCGTGGCGGCGTCCGGCTCTGTGAAGAAGAGGAAGCGGGATGCCGATCCAGGGCTCCAGGGACTTGCCACGGGGTCGAGGACGAAGGCAGGGACGCGTGCGTCGCTCCCCGAGGAAGAAGAAGGCCGGCGGCGAGGGTTGGCCCGAGGAAGAAGACGACGGAGAGGACGTCGGGGAAGGAGCTCCGGTGACCGCGTGGAGGCAAGAGCTGCGGATGAAGACGGCGGAGACGGCCATGGTGCGGAGAAGACGCCTGAACGGACGTAGTCGACGTCGAGGAAGAAGATGGACACATCGGAGATGACCGTGGTGGCCTCCGTCCACGTAGGCAATGGCGAAGCTCTCGGCGGTGCCCTCTGTTCTCTATCTCTAAAGGAAGAAGGAGAAACAGAGGAAGGGAAAGGGTGGCCGCGGCGAGAGGGAAACCCTAGGGGCGCGGGTTGCAGGATTTATAGGAGGGCCAGGAAGCGTCGAGGGGTCACGGTGAAACCACGGTGGCCATGTGCGGGCACCCCTGGAGGTTTTATTGTGAGAGAAAAGAGATCAGGAAGAGGAAGAAAAAACAGGGGAAGGAGAGGCTGCAGGTGGGGCCTGGACGGGTGTCCAACGTGGATTCACCACGGGAGAGAGCAGGGGGGCTGCACTGAGGCTCCTGCTGGACCGGCCTGGTAGGAGGAGGCCTAGGTAGGCTGCTGCTGCTGCTATCTCTTTTCATTTTGATTTTCCTTAGACAGAAAATAAAGAGAGAAGCACAGGGATGAAAGAGAGGGGTATGAGTAATATAAAAATATCCTCATGACCCTGGATTAATTCCTGATTTGGTAAAATTCCTTTGGGCATTTTTAGAGGTAGAAAAATAATTCAAGTTTGAAAGAAATTCAAACTTGAGCCATTTTTGGACCCAACCAAAACATCTTCCAATGAGCTGAAAGTTGACAGAGGGGTTAACGACAAGGTTTAGGGTTTGTAGGAAAAGAAAGAACATTTTATGGACAGGGAAAATGTCACATGAAAATAAATGTAATAAAGAATAAAGGAGAAGTTTGAATGGAATAGAAACTTGGGTGAACTTGACGAATGGTCGCGGGTATGAGCATGTTGCATGAGTGAGGTGGGGATAAGAAGAAAGGGGGGGGGGTCATAGAAGATCACACAACAAGATAACAAGATGCAAACCAAGGCATGATTCTCATGATGCAAATGCAACAAAATGACATATGCAATATCATGAAGCATAGAACAAAGCAAGGATGGTGTAATGCAATATAATATAAGATGAACATGATGCA
This sequence comes from Triticum dicoccoides, assembly GCF_002162155.2. Taxonomy (NCBI): domain Eukaryota; kingdom Viridiplantae; phylum Streptophyta; class Magnoliopsida; order Poales; family Poaceae; genus Triticum; species Triticum dicoccoides. The sequence goes on from NC_041381.1 coordinate 113,802,073, forward strand.
AGAAGGAAAAATGACAAGGCACTCAACAAGATCATGGCATAACATATATGAACGAAATATGCAAAACAATTATGATAATGCAACAAACATAATGAACACACCTCAACAACTAAAATAAATGGAAGGGCAACTGAAGCGTCGGTCTCGGGGCGTTACATGGAGGGCCAACGCCGGGACTAGGCATCCCATTCTCCGTCGCCGCTATAGGTTCATGACCAAGACAATGCTATCTTTAGTTAGAACCGCGGCAGCAATTTGTGTAATAGAACTCTGCGATGCTCCTGAAACTATGCATGTTATTTTCCTGTTCGACTTTCCTTTGTATGTCCACCCTATGTCAACTGGGTAATCTTGCCGGCACGTAAACCCAGGGCGGTGTTTTGAGGATGGATCCTCATTAGCCTGCCGGGTGTGCTTGTTGCCGGGCAAAGCACCTTACCGCCCTTGGCGTGGCCGCTCAATCTGTCGAGCTTGACTCGAGTCAGAACCGAGAGCGTTGCCAATGGCGAAAGGCTACCCTGCCGCTCTCGACGCGGCCGCTTGAACTATTGAGCGGAGTCAAAATAGAACAAGGGCGCTGCCAATCGCAGCAGGGCCCCTTTGTGTACAGGCTTACCATACATAGGCCGAACCATCGAGGATATTAACCTTATAGTTAAGGAGAAAAACTTAAAATTCAGCATGACTTAGCTCTCTCGTCGCCGCCTCGGCGTCCTTCGTTCCAACGGGCAGCGCCACCTTCTTGGCTGCCTTCTCCGCAGGAGCCGTGGAAACAAAGAATAGCTAGGTCGACCGCTAGGCTAGATTCTCA
>NC_041381.1:113803074-113805010 GCF_002162155.2 Triticum dicoccoides
AACAACACCTATGGGATCACTAGAATCACTTATACGGTTGCGTGGGGCGGGGATCATGAGAAGAGCGGGACTAGTAGACAACACAAGGGGGATTTACCCAGGTTCGGGTCGCAAAGATGCGTAAAACCCTACGATCATGCTTTGGTGGATGTATTTAGTGTTCCAGAGCTCTAGGTGCTGCGAGGTTCGAAAGAGCCGAATCCTTCTCCCGTGCGCCATGGTCCTCCTTTTATAGGCGAAAGCGGTTGTCACAGTGGCACACAAGAGGTGGAAAGTGCTACAGCGTCGCGAGCTTATCGCTGGTATTACAGGACAAAGCGCATTAGATGCGAGGCTTAGGTGTCCCTTTGCTTTATTGGGGACGGGGGAGAGGCCCGTCCCGTTCGTCGCCGCTCCTCCTTGCTTCAACACGCGCCCTGGCCAGCGATGCATGCGGTGCCATGTAGGTAGGCAGGCAGCTGAGGTAGCGTGGTGGTCGAGCCTCCACGAAGGGCTGCCTGTTGCCACGCAGGTGCCTGCCCAGCTGGTTGGGTCGGCAGCTGCATGCGAACGGTGGTGAAGACTTGGCTGGTGCGGGCCTGGCAGTGGCCCTACCGGTGCGCTTGGTGATGGTCTTGCCGGGTGGCCAGCAAGGGCCTTGCCGTGGCGCGCTGGCTTCCTCGGCAAGGATCCTGCCGGGGGTCTTGTGGGTTTCTTCGGTGAGGATGGTTGCCCTCCTATCCTCATTTGATCTTGAGCATTCTATGTCTTCACAAAGATCTGCATGCCACCACGGAGGTGCCTCCCGAGCCCTGTCCTGACGCGTTTGTCTAGCGTTGGTGGGATCAAAGGAGGCTCGCTCGACTGGTGGGGGCGAGCTCCTCCAGCAAGGGTCTTGCCGGGGCCGCTAAGGCTGCCCCGGCAAGGGTCCATGACGGGGAAACCTGCTCTGTCCATCCGATCTTTGTAGACGTGGTCCTCGTTTTTGCTTTGTTTGTCTTGCGCCTTTCGGCTTCTCTCCGGCTTCCCTTTCCTGCCCTGTTATGCATGGCCATGGCGGGAGGCTCTGACTGCCCGTGCACAAGTAAAGGGGTAAAAAGCAGAGCCCCTACTTTTGTACACCGACAATGATAATATACGGTACCTGAAAAAGTGAGGAGCCAAACACAAACTCCTTGTGATTATTAAACGGGTCACGAATTACACCCAAGGTCTCTAGTTTGGGCGCAGAGACGACAGTTATTTCTGAAGGTGTATAACAATTATGAAGGAGCAACCTTTCAAGTGAAGGGGCATCTTCGATGATGAGCTGTTGTCCTTTAAAACAAATTCCAATGCTTTTAAGGTGAGATGACTTTATTTGGAGACAACTGATACCGATATCTATTCCCAAAACAATCAGCAAGCGCTCCAGGGCAGGGCAACTGGAGTGTATGATGCTGTGCAGTGAGCCTCTGACAGATAAACCACCACAAGCGAAAGTTTTTTTAGAAGTGGGAGTCGAAGCATTTGTACCAGATCGTCTGGTAGATGGCACCGAGCGAAGGTGGCGGTGTGGAGATGGTGTGGGCACGAATTCTTGGTATGTTCGTGGTATGAAACTTTCGTGGTAATTGTAGAACTCAAACTGCTGGAGTTTTCCGAATTCAAGGGATGTCAGCCAAGCGTCCACCTTGCCGGGTATGGAGAGCAGGTGGCTTGTCGGGATGCAGAGGCATTGAACGGGGCCCTGCTGGTGAGAAGAGACGATGGCTCTAAGGAGATCAAATTCAGGAAGGACAGATATCTGACGACAGTCAAGATTGTGGGGCGTGGTGCGCCATAGAGGGCGCCACCGAGTTGAGAGGACTTGTGTGTGGCAGCAATCCTTGGTGGGGAGAAGCGAGATGATCTCCTCAAGGATGACGCCCGGGAGATCGCTAATGCGGTCCACCGGAGATTCTACCGGTTCCTTAGA
>NC_041381.1:113805212-113853915 GCF_002162155.2 Triticum dicoccoides
CGCTACTGGGTGCGGGATCTACAACCGGCGTCGCCGCTGGCGGGAGCCTCATCTTCTTGGCGCTGGGGCCAGCCGACTCCATTTTCCTTGTGGGCGTCGCACCGAGCTCATGGGTTTGAGTAGAGTAGCTAGAGACGAGCCTAGTGGCAGTGCGAGTGGGGAAGAAGGAGGGCTGGGGATTTCTGTAGGAGTGGAAGAAGAGGAGCACACATTTTCTGTACGAGTGAGGAAGAAGGTGAGCGGGGTTTTCTAGACGATTGAGGAAGATTGGGGAGCGGGGGGAATTGGGGGGGAGACGGAAGCGGGAGAGCGAGTTGTTCGGGTTTATAAAGCCCGCTGCACTAACTACTCGCTTTTTCCCAAGAACCGCTCTCTTATTTTGCGTTGCTGCATTGGAGCTGGCGCATGGACTTGGCTGACTGGCCATGCATGCAGGATGCATGTGCCCACCGGCCACTGCATGTGCCTGGTTTGTTACTAGGCCTATTGGTTATGGAGTAAATTAAGGAGATTTATTTTCTCTGTGTGCATCCACCAAATTAGAGGATGCGGTACTAATGTAGACACTGACATTAAACTAACATTCAGAAGAACAAAAGTTCAGCATGTCTATGCATCTCAATGATTCACCATACTATAACCAATACAAAGTTGTGAGAAGGTGTCAGGACCCCGACTCAATGCCACATCGATCTAGCATGTAACACCTCATATCACTTTGCGGCCTCACGCACGGTATTCCCACGGGTGTCGCCTTACCTTTGCCCGGGACCGTTTGCGTCTTTTGGCACACGTATATGATGGTGTCGCTAGCATCCATATGATAAGGAGCCCGGGCTGACATGGCTAGTCGTAAACCCAAAGTGGCACAAACTTATAGGGACAGGCATCCATGACCCAACATCGAACATGTCGGTCATCAGCGAGTGAATCTAGGCTGTAGCACTGGGCTAGCAGGACTCCGGTGAACCGGGCTGTAGCGGGCTAACAGGACTCCAGTATTCATCGCGTGACATTTCCCCGAAGGGACAGACACAGGAACGAAGAAGGACACATGCCGGCCAGCCTAAGTGTTCCGGAGCAGTGGCAAGCTATGAAACACTAGGAGACATTTCCCGGTAAGAGAGGCTACTAAGGATAAACAACTAGATAGTCAGATCCCACACATACCAAGCATTTCAATAACATACACACAATATGCTCGATATGTGCAAACACAACATGGCATCACAACATGACTCTACAACTCAAGTATTTATATTCAATAGGCTCCGAGGAGCGAGATATTACAATCATGGGTCTCATGACCCAACACTCAGAGCATACAAGTCAAAGCACAAGCGGAAGCTATCATGTCTGAGTACAGACATCTATAAATGAAAAAGGCTAAGAAGCCTGACTATCTACCAGATCCTGCCGAGGGCACAAGATCGTAGCTGGGGTAACAAGCTAAACGTCGAAGTCCACGCGGTACTACTAGCGAGACCGAAGTCTCTCTGCAAAAACATAAATTAAGCAACGTGAGTACAAATGTACCCAGCAAGACTTACATCAGATCTAACTACATATGCATCATTATCGACAAGGGGATGGTGGAGTTTGACTGCAGCAAGCCAGCTTTGACTCGGTGGCTATCGTGAACTACGACTGCAAGTAACTCTTTTGAGGTGGCGCACACGAGTCCGCATATTCACCAACCAATACACCACTATGGATTCGCTCCCGTCTCCCTACGAGAACGCCATCCATAGCACTCACGCTTATCTTGCGTATTTAAGAGTATCCACTTACACTTGTCTATGAACTATGCAAGGGGTCCAAGTTTCCATATCCGAGGAATCCGGCTATTCGAATAGATAATGATAACCCTGCAGGGGTGTACTTCTTCACACATGCTTTCGCCACTTATCGCCCTGTACACGTCATGTACCTCGACAACCTTCAAGCGGAAGCCGGGCGAGGGAGTCGGCCACGACCTGACTAACCGAACAAGTCTCTAGTCCAGGTTTATCGCCTATTCGGGTTCCATCCGCAAGGAGATCCGGCCGGGGTGTCGCTCACGGCCCCAAACGATGTGTGCAGGGTTCCCAAGCCCACCTCGATGGGTGGATGTACGCTTGGTACACCGTGCCACTGTGCCTAGTCTGTCCCAAGCCCACCTGTACCGGGTGCCACTTGGTAGACTACTAACACTACCTACAAACACCAGAAACTAGTTGCAACTCCTGGACAGAGATCATGTTGATTAATAAGTCGAGAGGGGTCGAGTTACCGGAACCCAATGTGTGGTAGTAACTGGTCATGGATCACAAACACAGAACTCAGTTCCTGAAGACGGCTGCAATGAGACAACCCACCATGTACTCCTACATGGCCTCTCACCGCTACCTTTACCAAATCGTGTTCACACACTTAGCTCACACACAGTAGGACATGTTCACACGCCTCTGATTCATCCCCGATGAATCAGACCTGACTCAACTCTAAGCAGTAGCAGGCATGACAAACAAGCATGAATGAGTAGGCACAACAAGGCTCAAACAACTCCTACTCATGCTAGTGGGTTTCATCTATTTACTGTGGCAATGACAGGTCATGCAAAGGATAAAGGGGTTCAACTACCGCAGCAAGTAACAGATGAATCGTTGTTGTCCTAATGCAGTAAAAGAGAGCGGGAGCGAGAGAGTGGGATTTTATCGGAATGAACAAGGGGGTTTTGCTTGCCTGCCACTTCTGAAGATAATATAGCTCTTCATCGGTGTCATCGATCACATCGCCGGTACACGTCTATCGAGAGGGGACAATTATCGGCAAACAAGGAAGAACACAATCAATGCAATGCGACAATATGATGCATGAATGTGACATGGCAATATGATGTGATTTGAGCTAATGCAACTAGCTATGATTTAAATGAAGTTGGTTTGAATACAAGATTCAAATTCAAACTCCATATATGATTATTTAAATGCCCTTAATTTGTTTTGTCCAAACCAGAGGACAAACATTGTTCAAACATGCATGAAAATGGTACAGATGGATTCCTTGAATTTTTCTGATAATTTTTCATATATAATTTATTTAATTTGGAGCTACGGTTGAATTTCTATGAATTTTTAGAAGTTTATACAATTTTCTGGAATTTTCTGAATAAAAATAATCCAGAAAATGATTTATTGCGTCAGCACTAGGTCATGCTGATGTCAGCAGGTCAACTGGGCGCCCCAGGTCAAACCTGACCTGTGGGCCCTGCGTGTCAGTGTCTGGACTAACTAAGCTAATTAAGATTAACCCTAACTAACTTGGTTAGCCGGGCGGGGCCCGCATGTCAGTGATTCAGTGGCTTAACTAGAATTAGTTATTAATTAACCAAAAGTTAGCAGGGGCCGCGCCCACCTGTCAGTGAGCCTGGGGAAGTCAAACAGGGTCAAATCCCGGGTCAGTGGGGTCAAACCCACCGGCGACATGACGCCGGCGAGGCCCGAGACGGCGGCGCGAGCCGGAAACGCGCTACAGGGCACGGGCGAGGCTGTGCTTGGGCTCGTTGGAGAGCCCTTGCTCGTGCGCATCGAATGGTGGTGGTGGCCGTGCCTGTGGTGGCCGGTACCGACGACGGCGAGCTCGTGAGCGGCGGCCGGAGTTCGGCCAACGGCGGGTTAGGCGATGCAGGGCGCTAGGGGAGGCGTTGGTGCGTGCTACGTGCTCCTGGTGAGGTGTGGAGCACGGTGGTGTGCCCGGCTTTGAGCCACAGTGGCTCTAGCCACGACAGCGACGAGGCACGGCGGCGGCGAGCTTCGGCCGTGGTGGAAGATGGAGCTAGGGGACGGGAACAGAGGGAGCGAGCAAAGAGGAGGCAGCAGGAGCTCACAGGGAGAACGATGAGGTGGTCAGCGAGCTCGGGGGCGTCTTCGGTGCTGCGAATCAAACGGCGGCGATCGCCGGCCGTGGCGATGAAGATGGCGGTGATGGCGTGGCTTCAGGGCACCCGGCGTCGCGTGCGTCGTGGTAGAGCTTCCCGGACCCAAGGCGGAGCTCGTGGCCTAACTGGCTGGGTGTGGGGATGCTGGTGGCTCTGGTGGTGCTCGTCGGCGGTCTCGGGTGCGTCCGGGGATGAGCGAGGGAGAGAGACAGAGGAGGGAGAGGGGATGCAGCGGGTGAGGGAGAAGAGCGAGGGGACACGGGGCGTCGTCGTGGTGTTGCTAGGAGGGCCAGGGAAGCAGGAGGTGGCCGGGGCGGCGTCGGCGCTCGCCACCGAGCTGCTTCGGTGCGAGGGGAGGAAGACGACAGGGGGGAAAGCGGCGGTGGGCTGGGCCGCAGGGGGAGCTGGGCCGGCTGGGCTGGACAGGTAAGCGCCAGGTAAGTTGCTGGGCTTCTCTCCTTTTTTTATATTTCTGTTCTGTTTTCTTTATTTAATTCTTTTGCCACTGTTTTGAATTTAAAATAACTCAAACAATGCCAAAACTCCTTTTAAAATATTTTTATTTGGCTAGATGGACTTTTCCAAAAGCTCATAAAATATTTCAGGGGTATTTGAAATTATATTCTAGTTATATGAATATAATTCAAATTCAAATAGCTAATGATTTAAATTCAAAGTCCCAAAAATAAATCCTTTTAAAATTTTCATTATTTTTGGTTTAGATCAAAACCCTTGCCAAAAATATTAAACATCTAAGAAGAGCATTTTGGAACAATGAATGAGATTTTAGGGTTTTTGCCCTTCTTTTATTTAGGGTTTTGAGGCTTCTGAATTCCTCAGTTCAAGTTTCAAAAATTTAAACATGATGCACAGATGGAAGCAAGCATAGGACAGGCCAGAACTAGGGATTTGACAGAAGGTGTGGAAATAAAGAAAATCGGCCGATGGTTCTCTGAGCAAAGGGCCTCCCTGTGCACGCATTAATTTCCTAGGCATGCTTGTTTTTTCTCAATGTTGCGAGCACTTTGAGCTTGTTGGCAACTCCACAGCTAGCTAGCTGCCTCATCTTACAATTGATGCTGACACATTTGCAGCAAACACATGAGGCAATAGAGATGACTCAACATGGGTCCATGTTGTGCAGTTCCCCTGAAATCATATTCATTGTCCTGAATCTGAAAAGATAGGAAAACAGTAGCTATACTTAAATGGTGTTGCAAAACAGTAGCACATATCAATAGCTCGGCATGACAAAACCCGATCATCTGGATGAAGGGGATACTAACCTGTCTGAGGAAGATTATATATAATTCATAAGTCCTTGGTTGATTTCCACCTTCGGCTGCACTGCTTGTTTGCTCCTCCACACATGACAGGATCGTTCTGCACTGCATTCAGCAAGTCAACGTACGAATAAGCTAATTTCATCTTGCGGTGGTCATTTTACCTAGTTAAGAATGTAGGAATACCTGGAGCACCATGAGGTTAGCTGACAGCACGTAGATGCAGCCATATAAATTTTGTGCAGTGCTACCAAAATTGATGTTTGTATCCCTTCCCGTTATGAGAATTCTTCTTGAAGTTGGTAGAATGTGACGGCTTGTTCTTTGCATCAAACTTGCCTTTTCCCTGAGACTTGTTCTTGTTGTTTTGGGGCTGGTTGGGCTGGAAGTTCTTCTCGTGTACCATGTGGGCACTAGAAGCTCCCTCAGCGACCCGAGCACGTGTGTCTTTGCTCTCACCTTCTCCTCAAAATGAAGAGTGCTAATGAGATCCAAAACAGGAAACTCATATCTCTTGTTTTTCAGAGAAGTAGCAAAATCGTTCCACGAAGGAGGAAGCTTGGCAATGATGGTCCCAGCAACAAATTTGTCCGGCAACACACACTTAAAATACTCAAGTTCTTTAGAGAGTGACTGTTGTTGGGGAACGTTGCAGAAAATAAAAAATTTCTATGCTTCACCAAGATCAATCTATGGAGTCATCTAGCAACGAGAGAGAGGAGTGCATCTACATACCCTTGTAGATCGCGGGCTGAAGCGTTCAAGAGAACGGGGTGGAGGGACTCGTACTCGTCGTGATACAAATCACCAAAGATCCTAATGCCGAACGGACGGCACCTCCACGTTCAACACACGTACGTTTGGGGAAGACGTCTCCTCCTTCTTGATCCAGCAAGGGGGAGGGAGAGGTTGTTGGAGATCGAGCAGCACGACGGCGTGGTGGTGGAAGTAGTGGCGATCTCGGCAGGGCTTCGCCAAGCTCAGCGAGAGGGAGAGGTGTTACGGAGGGAGAGGGAGGCGCCAGGAGCAGGGGTGCGCAGCCCTCCCTCCCCCCTCATTATATAAGGGCCCTGGGGGGCGGGCACCGGCCCCCTAGAGATTGAATCTCAAGGGGGGCGGCGGCCAAGGGGGGGAACTTGCCCCCCAAGCCAAGTGGGCCCCCCCCCATCCCTAGGGTTTCCAACCCTAGGCGTAGAGGGAGGCCCGAGGGGGGCGCACCAGCCCACCAGGGGCTGGTTCCCCTCCCACTTCAGCCCATGGGGCCCTCCGGGATAGGTGGCCCCACCCGGTGGACCTCCGGGACCCTTCCGATGTCCCGGTACAATACCGGTGAACCCCGAAACTTTCCCGGTGGCCGAAACTGGACTTCCTATATACAAATCTTCACCTCCGGACCATTTCGGAACTCCTCGTGACGTCTGGGATCTCATCCGGGACTCCATGAAACTTTTGGGTTACCGCATACTAATATCTCTAGAACCCTAGCATCACCGAACCTTAAGTGTGTAGACCCTACGGGTTCGGGAATCACGTAGACATGACAGAGACAGCTCTCCAGCCAATAACCAACAGAGGGATCTGGATACCCATGTTGGCTCCCACATGTTCCACGATGATCTCATCGAATGAACCACGATGTCGAGGATTCAAGTAATCCCGTATACAATTCCCTTTGTCAATCGGTACGTTACTTGCCCGAGATTCGATCGTCGGTATCCCAATACCTTGTTCAATCTCATTAACGGAAAGTCACTTTACTCGTACCGTAATGCATGATCCCATGACCAAACACTTGGTCACATTGAGCTCATTATGATCATGCATTACCGAGTGGGCCAAGAGATACCTCTCCGTCATATGGAGTGACAAATCCCAGTCTCGATAAGTGTCAACCCAACAGATACTTTCAGGGATACCTGTAGTATACCTTTATAATCACCCAGTTACGTTGTGACATTTGGTACACCCAAAGCACTCCTACGGCATCCGGGAGTTACACGATCTCATGGTCTAAGGAAATGATACTTGACATTGGAAAAGCTCTAGCAATTGAACTACACAATCTTGTGCAATGCTTAGGATTGGGTCTTGTCCATCACATCATTCTCCTAATGATGTGATCCCGTTATCAATGACATCCAATGTCCATAGTCAGGAAACCATGACTATATGTTGATCAATGAGCTAGTCAACTAGAGGCTCACTAGGGACATGTTATGGTCTATGTATTCACACATGTATTATGATTTCCACAAAATTATAGCATGAATAATAGACAATTATCATGAACAAGGAAATATAATAATAATCATTTTATTATTGCCTCTAGGGCATATTTCCAATAGTCTCCCACTTGCACTGGAGTCAATAATCTAGTTACATTGTGATGAATCGAACACCCATAGTGTTCTGGTGTTGATCATGTTTTGCTCGCGGAAGAGGTTTAGTCAACAGATCTGCGACATTCAGATCCATATGCACTTTGCAAATATCTATGTCTCCATCTTGAATATTTTCACGAATGGAGTTGACGCGACGCTTGGTGTGCCTGGTCTTCTTTTGAATCCTGGGCTCCTTGGCAAGGGCAATAGCTCCAGTGTTGTCACAGAAGAGAGTGATATGCCCCGACGCATTGGGTATGACTCCTAGGTCGGTGATGAACTCCTTCATCCAGATTCCTTCATGCGCTTCCTCCGAGGCTGCCATGTACTCCGCTTCACATGTAGAGCCCGCCACGATGCTTTGCTTGCAACTGCACCAGCTTACTGCCCCTCCATTCAAAATATACATGTATCCGGTTTGTGACTTAGAGTCATCCAGATCTGTGTCGAAGCTAGCGTCGACGTAACCCTTTACGACGAGCTCTTCGTCACATCCATAAACGAGAAACATATCCTTATTCCTTTTTTGGTACTTCAGGATATTCTTGACCACTGTCCAGTGTTCCATGCTGGGATTACTTTGGTACCTTCCTACCACACTTACGGCAAGGTTTACATCAGGTCTGGTACACAGCATGGCATACATAATAGACCCTGTAGCCGAGGCATAGGGGATGACACTCATCTTTTCTCTATCTTCTTCCGTGGTCGGGCATTCAGGTGAGCTCAATTTCACACCTTGCAACACAGGCAAGAACCCCTTCTTGGACTGATCCATATTGAACTTCTTCAATATCTTATCAAGGTATGTGCTTTGTGAAAGACCTATGAGGCGCCTCGATCTATCCCTATAGATGTTGATGCCTAATATGTAAGCAGCTTATCCAAGGTCCTTCATTGAAAAACACTTATTCAAGTAGGACTTAATGTTGTCCAAAAGTTCTATATCATTTCCCATCAAAAGTATGTCATCTACATATAATATGAGAAATGCTACAGAGCTCCCACTCACTTTCTTGTAAACGCATGCTTCTCCATAAGTCTGCATAAACCCAAACGCTTCGATCATCTCATCAAAGCGAATGGTCCAACTCCGAGATGTTTGCACCAGCCCACAAATGGATCGCTGGAGTTTGCATACCTTGTTAGAATTCTCAGGATCGACAAAACCTTACGGCTGCACATATACATTTCTTCCTTAAGATAGCCGTTAAGGAATGCCGTTTTGATGTCCATTTGCCATATCTCATAATCATAGTATGCGGAAATTGCTAACAAGATTCAGACGGACTTCAGCTTCGCTACGGGAGAGAAAGTCTCATCCTAGTCAACCCCTTGAACTTGTCGATAACCCTTAGCGACAAGTCGAGCTTTATAGATGGTAACATTACCATCCGCATCTGTCTTCTTCTTAAAGATCCGTTTATTTTCTATTGCTCGCCGATCATCGGGCAAGTCTATCAAGGTCCACACTTTATTTTCATACATGGATCCTATCTCGGATTGCATGGCTTCAAGCCATTTGTTGGCATCTGGGCCCGCCATTGCTTCTTCATAGTTCGAAGGTTCACCGTTGTCTAACAACATGATTTCCAGGACAGGGTTGCCATACCCCTCTGGTGTGGAACGTGTCCTCGTGGACCTACGAAGTTCAGTAGTAACTTGATCCGAAGTACCTTGATCATCATCATTAATTTCCTCTCTAGTCGGTGTAGGCACCACAGGAACATCTTCTTGAGCTGCGCTACTTACCGGTTCAAGAGGTAGTACTTCATCAACTTCCACTTTCCTCCCACTTACTTCTTTCGAGAGAAACTCTTTCTCCAGAAAGGACCCGTTCTTGGCAACAAAGATCTTGCCTTTGGATCTGAGGTAGAAGGTATACCCAATGGTTTCCTTAGGGTATCCTATGAAGATGCATTTTTCCGACTTGGGTTTGAGCTTTTCAGGTTGAAGTTTCTTGACATAAGCATCGCATCCCCAAACTTTTAGAAACGACAGCTTAGGTTTCTTCCCAAACCATAATTCATACGGTGTCATCTCAACGGATTTAGACGGTGCCCTATTTAAAGTTAATGTAGCTGTCTCTAGAGCGTATCCCCAAAATGATAGCGGTAAATCTATGAGTGACATCATAGATCGCACCATATCCAATAGAGTGCGATTACGACGCTCGGACACACTGTTACGCTGAGGTGTTCCAGGCGGCGTGAGTTTTGAAACGATTCCACATTTCCTTAAGTGCGTACCAAATTCATGACTTAAATATTCTCCTCCACGATCTGATCGTAAGAACTTTATTTTTCGGTCATGTTGATTCTCTACCTCATTCTAAAATTCCTTGAACTTTTCAAAGGTCTCAGACTTGTGTTTCATCAAGTAGACATACCCACATCTACTTAAGTCATCAGTGAGAGTGAGAACATAACGATAGCCACCGCGAGCCTCAATGCTCATTGGACCGCACACATCAGTATGTATAATTTCCAATAAATTGGTTGCTCGCTCCATTGTTCCGGAGAACGGAGTCTTGGTCATTTTACCCATGAGGCATGGTTTGCATGTGTCAAATGATTTGAAATCAAGAGACTCCAAAAGTCCATCTGTATGGAGCTTCTTCATGCGTTTGACACCAATGTGACCAAGGCGGCAGTGCCACAGATATGTGGGACTATCATTATCAATCTTACATCTGTTGGTATTCACACTATGAATATGTGTAACATCACGTCCGAGATTCATTAAGAATAAACCAATGACCAGCGGGGCATGACCACAAAACATATCTCTCATATAAATAGAACAACCATTATTCTCGGATTTAAATGAGTAGCCATGTCGTATTAAACAAGATCCAGATACAATGTTCATGCTCAAAGCTGGCACTAAATAACAATTATTGAGGTTTAAAACTAATCTCATAGGTAAATGTAGAGGTAGCGTACTGACAGCGATCACATCGACCTTGGAACCATTCCCGACGCGCATCGTCACCTTGTCCTTCGCCAGACTCCGCTTATTCCGCAGCTCCTATTTTGAGTTACAAATATGAGCAACCGCACAGGTATCAAATACCCAGGAGCTACTACGAGTACTGGTAAGGTACACATCAATTACATGTATATCACATATACCTTTAGTGTTGCCGGCCTTCTTGTCCACTAAGTATTTTGGGCAGTTCCGCTTCCAGTGTCTGCTTCCCTTGCAATAAAAGCACCCAGTCTCAGGTTTGGGTCCATTCTTTGGCTTCTTCTCGGCAACTGGCTTACCTGGTGCGGCAACTCCCTTGCCGTCCTTCTTGAAGTTCTTCTTACCCTTGCCTTTCTTGAAACTAGTGGTTTTATTGACCATCAACACTTGATGTTCCTTTTTGATTTCTACCTCCGCTGATTTCAGCATTGAAAATACTTCAGGAATAGTTTTCACCATCCCCTGCATATTGTAGTTCATCACAAAGCTCTTGTAGCTAGGTGGGAGCGACTGAAGGATTATGTCAATGACCGCCTCGTCTGGGAGGTTAATGTCCAGCTGGGACAAGCGGTTGTGTAGCCCAGACATTTTGAGTATGTGCTCACTGCCAGAACTATTTTCCTCCATCTTACAACTGTAGAAATTGTCGGAGACTTCATATCTCTCGACCCGGGCATGAGCTTGGAAAACCATTTTCAGCTCTTCGAACATCTCATATGCTCTGTGTTGCTCAAAACGCTTTTGGAGCCCCGGTTCTAAGTTGTGAAGCATGCCGGACTTAACGAGGGAGTAATCATCAGCACGCGACTGCCAAGCGTTCATAACGTCTTGGTTCTCTGGGATGGGTGCTTCACCTAGCGGTGCTTCTAGGACATATGCTTTCTTGGCAGCTATGAGGATGATCCTCAGGTTCCGGACCCAGTCCGTATAGTTGCTGCCATCATCTTTCAGCTTCGTTTTCTCTAGGAACGCGTTGAAGTTGAGGTTCACATGAGCGTGGGCCATTTGATCTACAAGACATTTTGCAAAGGTTTTTAGACTAAGTTCATGATAATTAAGTTCATCTAATCAAATTATTTAATGAACTCCCACTCAGATTAGACATCCCTCTAGTCATCTAAGTGATACATGATCCGACTCAACCTGACCGTGTCCGGTCATCACGTGAGACGGACTAGTGATCATCGGTGAACATCTCCATGTTGATCATATCTTCCATACAACTCATGTTCGACCTTTCGGTATCTTGTGTTCTGAGGCCATGTCTGTACATGCTAGGCTCGTCAAGTCAACCTAGGTGTTTTGCATGTGTAAATCTGTCTTACACCCGTTGTATGTGGACGTTGGAATCTATCACACCCGATCATCACGTGGTGCTTCGAAACAACGAACTTTCGCAATGGTGCACAGTTAGGGGGAACACTTTCTTGAAATTATTGTGAGGGATCATCTTATTTACTACCGTCGTTCTAAGCAAATAAGATGCAAAAAAACATGATAAACATCACATGCAATCAAATAGTGACATGATATGGCCAATATCATATTGCTCCTTTGATCTCCATCTTCGGGATGCCATAATCATCTTCGTCACCGGCATGACACCATGATCTCCATCATCATGATCTCCATCATCGTGTCTCCATGAATTTGTTTGCCAACTATTACTTCTACTACTATGGCTAATGGTTTAGCAATAAAGTAAAGTAATTACATGGCGTTTATTCATTGACACGCAGGTCATACAATAATTAAGACAACTCCTATGGCTCCTGCCAGTTGTCATACTCATCGACATGCAAGTCGTGATTCCTATGACAAGAACATGACCAATCTCATACATCACATATATATCATTCATCACAACCTTTTTGGCCATATCACATCACAAGGCATATGCTGCAAAAACAAGTTAGAGGTCCTCTAATTGTTGTTGCATGTTTTTACGTGGCTGCAATAGGGTTCTAGCAAGAACGTTTCTTACCTACATAAAACGACAACGTGATATGCCAATTTCTATTTACCCTTCATAAGGACCCTTTTCATCGAATCCGATCCGACTAAAGTGGGAGAGACAGACACCCGCTAGCCACCTTATGCAACTAGTGCATGTCAGTCGGTGGAACCTGTCTCACGTAAGCGTACGTTTAAGGTTGGTCCGGGCTGCTTCATCCCACGATGCCGCTGAAACAAGATAAGACTAGTAGTGGCAAGAAAATTGACAACATCTACGCCCACAACAAGATTGTGTTCTACTCGTGCATAGAAACTACGCATAGACCTAGATCATGATGCTACTGATGGGGAACGTTGCAGAAAAAAATTCTACGCTTCACCAAGATCAATCCATGGAGTCATCTAGCAACGAGAGAGAGGATTGCATCTACATACACTTGTAAATCGCGAGCGGAAGCGTTCAAGAGAACGGGGTTGAGGGAGTCGTACTTGTCGTGATCCAAATAACCGAAGATCCTAGTGCCGAACAGACGGCACCTCCGCGTTCAACACACGTATGGTTGGGGAAGACATCTCCTCCTTCTTAATCTAGCAAGGGGGAGGGAGAGGTTGATGGAGATCCAGCAGCACGACAGCGTGGTGGTGGAAGTAGCGATGATCTCGGCAGGGCTTCGCCAAGCTCAGCGAGAGGGAGCGGTGTTACGGAGGGAGAGGGAGGCGCGAGGAGCAGGGGTGCGCAGCCCTCCCTCTCCCCTCTTTATATAGGGGCCCTGGGGGGCGCCGGCCCCTAGAGATTGAATCTCAAGGGGCGCGGCGGCCAAGGGGGGGAACTTGCCCCCCAAGCCAAGTGGGGTGCCCCCCTCCCCTAGGGTTTCCAACCCTAGGTGCAGGGGGAGGCCCAAGGGGGGGGGGCGCACCATCCCACCAGGTGCTGGTTCCCCTCCCACTTCAGCCCATGGGGCCCTCCGGGATGGGTGGCCCCACCCGTTGGACCCCCGGGACCCTTCCGGTGGTCCTGGTACAATACCGGTGAACCCCGAAACTTTCCCGGTGGCCGAAACATGACTTCTTATATACAAATCTTCACCTCCGGACCATTCCGGAACTCCTCGTGACGTCCGGGATCTCATACGGGACTCCGAACAACTTTCAGGTTACCTATACTAATATCTCTACAACCCTAGCATCACTAAACCTTAACTGTGTAGACCCTACGGGTTCGGGAATCACGCAGACATGACCGAGACAGCTCTCCGGCCAATAACCAACAGCGGGATCTGGATACCCATATTGGCTCCCACATGTTCCATGATGATCTCATCGAATGAACCACGATGTCGAGGATTCAAGTAATCCCGTATACAATTCCCTTTGTCAATCGGTACGTTACTTGCCCGAGATTCGATCGTGGGTATCCCAATACCTCGTTCAATCTCGTTACCGGCAAGTCGCTTTACTTGTACCATAATGCATGATCCCATGACCAAACACTTGGTCACATTGAGCTCATTATGATGATGCATTACCGAGTGGGCCTAGAGACACCTCTCCGTCATACGGAGTGACAAATCCCAGTCTCGATCCGTGTCAACCCAACAGATACTTTCGGGGATACCTGTAGTATACCTTTATAGTCACCCAGTTACGTAGTGACGTTTGGTACACCCAAAGCACTCCTACGGCATCCGGGAGTTACACGATCTCATGGTCTAAGGAAATGATACTTGACATTGGAAAAGCTCTAGCAAACGAACTACACGATCTTGTGCTATGCTTAGGATTGGGTCTTGTCCATCACATCATTCTCCTAATGATGTGATCCCTTTATCAATGACATCCAATGTCCATAGTCAGGAAACCATGACTATCTGTTGATCAACGAGCTAGTCAACTAGAGGCTCACTAGGGACATGTTATGGTCTATGTATCACACATGTATTATGATTTCCGGATAACACAATTATAGCATGAATAATGGACAATTATCATGAACAAGGAAATATAATAATAATCATTTTATTATTGCCTCTAGGGCATATTGCCAACAACTGTATCTCATGAGTCTGTTGAACAACAAAGCGCTTGCTACGTCTTGAGCTTGCGTTGGTTTTCCTTGAAGAGGAAAGGGTGATGCAGAAATAGTAGTGTAAGTATTTCCCTCAGTTTTTGAGAACCAAGGTATCAATCCAGTAGGAGGCTCCTCAAAAGTCCCACGCACCTACACAAATGAACAAAGAACTCGCAACCAACGCAATAAAGGGGTTGTCAATCCCTTCACGGCCACTTGCAAAACTGAGATCTAGTTGAGATGGTATGATAAGATAAATATATTTTTGGTATTTTATAATATAGATGCAAAAAGTAAAGATGCAAATAGAAGTAGATTGGAAGCAAATATGATAAGAGATAGACCCCGGGGCCATAGGATTCACTAGTGGCTTCTCTCAAGATAGCATAAGTATTATGGTGGGTGAACAAATTACTGTCGAGCAATTGATAGAAAAGCGAATAATTATGAGATTATCTAGGCATGATCATGTATATAGGCATCACGTCCATGACAAGTAGACCGACTCCTGCCTGCATCTACTACTATTACTCCACACATCGACTGACTCTTGCCTGCATCTAGATTATTAAGTTCATAAAGAACAAAGTAACGCATTAAGCAAGATGACATGATGTAGAGGATTAAACTCATGCATTATGATATAAACCCCATCTTTTTATCCTCGATGGCAACAATACAATACGTGCCTTGCAACCCTTTCTGTCACTGGGTAAGGACACTGCAAAATTGAACCCAAAGCTAAGCACTTCTCCCATGCAAGAAAGATCAATCTAGTAGGCCAAACCAAACAGATAATTCGAAGAGACTTGCAAAGATAACTCAATCATACATAAAAGAATTCAGAGGAGATTCAAATATTTCTCATAGATAAACATGATCATAAACCCACAATTCATCGGATCTCTACAAACACACCACAAAATGAGTTTACATCGAATAGATCTCCACAAGAGAGGAGGAGAACATTGTATTGAGATCCAAAAAGAGAGAAGAAGCCCTCTAGCTAATAACAATGGACACGAAATTATGTGGTAAACTACTCAAAACTCATCGGAGGGGCTATGGTGTTGATGTAGAAGCCCTGCATGGTCGATTCCCCCTCCGGCGGAGCACCGGCGAAGGCGCCAAGATGGGATCTCGCGGATACAGAAGGTTACGGCAGTGGAAATTGTGTTTCGGTGGCTCCTTGGAGGTTTTCGGGGTACGTAGGCTTATATAGGAAGAAGAAGTACGTCGGTGGCCGCCCGAGGGGCCCATGAGACAGGGGGGGTGCCCTACCCTCTCATGGCCGCCTCGACTGCTTCTTGACTTGCACTCCAAGTCCTCTGGATCACGTTCGTTCCAAAGATCACGCTCCCGAAGGTTTCAATCCATTTGGACTCCGTTCGATATTCCTTTTCTTCAAAATATTGAAATAGGCAAAAAAAAAGCAATACGGGTTGGTCCCGTGGAGGGGTGGTTGAATAGGAGCCGGTGGAGTAGCGTGCGGTGGAGGCTGGATGAACAGGAGCCCGTGGAGGCTGGAGGAGGTCGACGGTAGCCCGTGGAGGCTGAAGGAGGTCGACGGTGGAGATGAACAGTATCCTGTGGAGTCTCGTTTTGCGGTACGCCACACCCTTCCCGATGAACAGGACCCCCATTTCGACCGTAGCGCTCCAACACAAGTCCGTTTCATCCGTTTTACGGTACGCCACACCCCTCCCGATCAACAGGACCCCCGTTTCCACCGTAGGAGGTCCGTTTCGTCCATTTTGCGGTACGCCACACCCCTCCCGATCAACAGGACCCCCGTTTCAACCGTAGGAGGTCCGTTTCCTCCGTTTTGCGGTACGCCACACCCCTCCCGATCAACAGGACCCCGTTCTGAATGTAGGAGGTCCGTTTCCTCTGTTCTGCGGTACGCCAGGCCTCATTTCCATCGCCTGTTCCGTCCAAGCCCTCCCGATGAACATGACCACGAATTCCATTCCGACCCAGCCGGTTGGCTCCCACACATTTCGTTGCCTCCGATGAACACAACACATTCCGTTGCCTCCCCATGAACACGACGCATTCCGTTGCCTCCCCACGAACACGACGACGACGCTGTTTCTCCCGTTCCGACCCAGCCATGTACACGAGCCCTCGCCGTACGTATGCGCGACTAGGCGTTCGAGACCCCGCCCGTATGTACACATACGTGGCCGTATTTTCTTTCTTGCACCCTGGCCGCTGTACGTACGTGTACATGCTACGTGTGCACCTCTACTACGACACGTGCGCGCCCCTACATCCACCAGTATATATGTATGTACACGTTCGTGACCAGAATGACAATGCTACGTACGCTTCGACCAGGTGGGTCCCGACTGTCAGGCACTTCCTTGCCTGCGAAGATGTAGCTGGTGGGTCCCTGCAGTCAGGGGGGCGAATCGTTTTTTTGCCCGGACGCACTTCCCTGCATCCGAAGATGTAGCTGATGGGTCCCAGTAGTCAGGGGGGAAACGTTTTTTTCGTGAAATACGGTGGCCCGTCCGGTGGGTCCCTACTGTCAGGTGGAGGAATAATTATTTTGCGCGTAATAAGGAGGCACTTCCTTGTTGCGGCCGTGGACCCAGCTGTCAGCCTCTCCACGTACAGTCCACGTCTAATGGAAGTCGTTCCTTGACCACGTTGACCACGCCGTGCCGAGAGCACCAGGGCGGTGGACGACGGCGAGGCCTAGGAAGGGGACGACGCAGAGCCGGGGAAGACGCGGTAGTGGATGCCCATGCATAGGAGGGTTCACTGGTTCGCTACGGTGTGAGGCTGTCGTCGCCGCAGAATAACAGGGGGTGTGGGTGAGTAGAGGGATGGCCTGGCCAGCGATGGGAGTAGTAGGGGGCGGTGAGGCCTCCGCCGCAATGCAACCGGCCACGGGAGGCAGGAGCACGAGGCACGACCGGTGCTGGTTTGGGCGGCTGGGGCAAGAAGACCAGAGGTTGAAGAAGCACTACGGCCGTTGGATGGACATCATATGGTCACTAGAGCTAGAATCATGCATATTGACTAAATTGACAAAGCCCTCCGTCCCCGTCAACTTAGTAGGCCCACAAGTCAGCCTGCCAATATACTGGGTCCCAGCTAACAGGGGGAGTATTAATTTTTTTTGTGCATAATAAGGAGGCACTTCCTTGCGTGCGAAGATATAGCTGGTGGGTCCGAGTTTTCAGCGGCGGTAACATTTTTTTCACGAAATAGAGAGGCCCTTTCGGTGGGTCCCCCATGTCAGGTGGAGGAATCATTATTTTGCGCGTAATAAGGAGGCATTTCCTTGCGTGCGGCCGTGGACCCAGCTGTCAGCCTCTCCACATACAGTCCACTTCAGATGCATGTCGGTTGTTGACCATGTTGACTAGGCCGCGCTGAGAGCACTAGCACGGTGGACGACGGCGAGGCCTAGGAAGGGAACGACACGGAGGCAAGGAAGACTCGGCAGTTGTTTCCCACGCGGAGGGGAGCACGACTGTATGAAGGTTCACTGGTTCGTCTGCCCTCGCCGGAGAATAACAACAGGTATGGCTAGGCCAGCGATGGGAGTATGGTGGGGTAGTGAGGCCTGCGCGGCAGCACAGCCGGCCGCGGGGAGGAGGGAGAAGGCAGTCCCGCCGGCACTTGTTTGAGCGGCTGGAGCACGAAGAGCAGAGATTGAAGAAGCACGACAGCCGTTGCATGGACATCGTACGGTCACTGGAGCTAGAATCGTTCATATGGACTAAGTTCACAAAGCCCTCTGTCCCCGTCAACTTAGTAGGCCCACAAGTCCGCCTCCCACCATGGTGGATCCTAGCTAGTACTGGGAGTATTCATTTTTCTGTGCGTAATAAGGAGGCACTTCCGGTGGGTCCGAGCTGACAGCGGGGGGAACGTTTTTTTCTCGAAATGTGGTGGTCCGTCCGGTGGGTCCCAGCAATCAGGGGCAAACGTTTTTTTGCAAAATATGGTGGCCCGTCCGGTGGGTCCCAGCAGTCAGGGGGGAAATGTTTTTTCCGCGAAATACTGGTGGCCCGTCCGGTGGGTCGTTGCTGTCAGGTGGAGGAATAATTATTTTGCGTGTTAATAAGGAGGCACTTCCTTGCGGCTGCCGTGGATCCAGCTGTCAGCCTCTCCACGTACAGTAATCTTCCGATGGAAGTCACTCGTTGACGACATTGACCATGCCGCGCTGAGAGCACCACTGCGGTGGACGACGGCGAGGCCTAGGAAGGGGACGACGCGAAGCCGGGGAAGACGCGGCAGTGGACGCCCACAAGGAGAGGAGTACGAGTGTTCACTGGTTCGGCTGTGGTGTGAGGCTGCCGTCGCCACAGAATAACAGGGGGAGTGGGTGAGTAGAGGGATGGCCTAGCCAGCGGTGCGAGTAGTATGGGGATGGTGAGGCCTTCGCGGCAGCACAACCGGCCATGGGAGGCAGGAGCATGCGGCACGACCGGCGCTGCTTTGCGCGGCTGGGGCAAGAAAACCAGAGGTTGAAGAAGCACTACGGCCGTTGGATGGACATCGTTGACCACGCTGCACCGAGAGCACCAGGGCGATGGACGACGGCGAGGCCTATGAAGGGAATGACACGGAGCCGGGGAAGAAACAGCAGTGGTTGCCCATGCGGTGGAGAGTACGAGGGTTGACTGGTTCGGCTACCGTCGCCGGAAAATAACAGGAGGTGTGGGTGAGTAGAGGGACAGGTAGGCCAGGGATGTGAGTATGATGGGGCCGTGAGGCCTACCCGGCAGCACTGCCGGCCACGGGAGGCGGGAGCAGGCGGTTCCGACGGCGTTGGTTTGCGCGGCTGGGGCAGGAAGATCAGATACTGAAGAAGCACGATTGCCGTTAGATTGACATCTAATAGTCTGATACTGGTAGAGTCGATTATTGACTAAGTTTCTTTTTTAAGAAACCTTGTGTACATATGAACTTAGTAGGCCCACAAGTCAGCCTCCAAATCTGTGGCAGACAACATAAAGCCCATTTGCCATTTTTTATAATTTGCAGCCCATTTGCTAATTCTTAAGTAATTTATTGCAGCCCATTTTCTGCCGAGGACCACAGTCAAAAAGTTCAACCTTATTTTTCATAGTTTGGTGGAGTCCAAACTGTTGTAATCCCGAAATGATAAACATTTTTTTAAGAACTTATTGATTTGCCAAAAAAATCATTTTGTTTTTGTAATCAAATAAGATGTGGAACAATTGAGTTGCTTTAAGGGAAAACCAGTGGTAAAAAATCAGCGCTGGGTGGGAAAAAAACAAAAATAAGGATGTAAATATGAAAAGGGAATTTTATGTGTTTTCAATATAATGATACGTGTATATGAACTAGTAAAACTATAGGTAGAGATCAGAAAATGGATGTAGGACATGCGTTTCAAGAAGAAAATAGAACTGGGTTGTGTGTTTGATTCAGTAAAAAAAACTGCCTGCGGATGTTGTGAGACAAAATATAACTAACGCTGGCAGGCCAGAGGCCGGTAGATACCTGCTGGATCTTTGTGCCCCGTTGTCGTCATGGGCTGGGCCTGTTAAAAAAACCAACCCTGGACAGTCTACAACCCAGTTGAAACTTGCTCGACCTGAAAAAACAATATCCGTGCTCAAAAAACGAGAGAATTCTGCAAGTACAGACTGATAACTGGGATGGAGCACAGATATTTTTTTTATCGTGATTGGAGAATTGGGAATTCGAATGGCGGGTGCTTATGCTACCCATCAAATAAAAATCAGGTGCCTGAAAATTTCTTTCTAAACAAATGATTCAGCTTTATATCCACGCCGACCCTCGGCATGATGGTTGGAAGCAAATGCAAGTTCATACCAAAAGATCGTTAACAACAATATCAACTTGCGGATGACAAGGTAGTACAACTACCAATACCAAACTAACTTATAATATTTTTACTCCTGGCCCTAGTGTTCGTCCGGTAGAAAATCTTGCAGAGGACCAGTTCCCGCTCCTTCTCTTGCTCCAGGTCCCCGAGGTGGTACTGATGCATCACCTAGTTGGTCCTCTGCTGGTCGAAGTTCTTGTTGGCGTGCAGCACCAGAACCTTTTTTGCTGCCCGTCTGCCGGCCATTGACCATCACCAGCAAGGTATTGTCGGTCTTGTGCCAACCTGCGTGCATGCCGCACTCCGACTGTATCTTGCGACGCGTCCACATGCCCCTTTTGAACGCCCTGGAATTGCGCTGGAAGAAATGCTTCCTTAGGCCACTCAGTGTGATACCTGCAGTATCGTGGAATAAAGGTTTTAGTGTACCTAGTTGGCATTTTCATAACATCTTTGGCATGCTGCAGTCACTTGTTTCACTTTTTATTAAATGTCAAATTGTAATTGCTTCACCAGGTCTACGTCTAAAAAGAAAAATAGAGCTATAAACAATGGAATATGTTTGTGCAAGTAGACGGCCGATCGGTGTCTTACCTGGAAGTTTCTCAGGTTGGGTGTAGCATATGCCGTGCTCGCTGTCGATGGTTGGTATGAACAAATCGATGAGAGACTAAAATCTCGCGCTGTCAGCACTCACTTTGGCCTCAAGGTGCTCGATCGGCTCCTGATCCGTGGGATCAAACTTGACGCCAGCCGGTAGCACCGGCCAATCCTTCTTTGACTTGCATCGGTAATTCCAGTTATATGGTACTCGATGTATGATCAATCGACTGTTTTAAGTGAATGATGAAAGATTTCCACAGATAAGTGGTACTCCAAATCTGAAGTCCAGAATACCCGAACACGCCGCCGGGATTCTAGTGTCACCTCATGCGCATCGTGTTGTCACGTCAATTCAATGTGTGGACATGATGAATAATTTGACCGACGTATACTAGTACTTCTACTGTACTACTTACTAGTCATATTTAGTGTCACAATTTATACATAGGTTTAACTAACAAGTACGCACTTAAAGCATAACCGATATATATATATATATATATATATATATATATATATATATATATATATGTATGTATGTATGTATATGGCTTCTGCATAGCATCTCCATCATCATTATCAGTACATCCTACACAGGTCAGTTAGGATGCACTTGATCCCAGGAAGGTATCTATCCTTCAAACCAGAGGAGTGCTTAAAACTAACAACAGTACATAATATCCAACAAAAGAGGGTTGTGCTACAGCAGCAGAATACATGGCTCAGTCTAGATATCAGCACGAATCAAGTTGTGCATATTTGCTGTTGGCATGAACCACATCACCGCATGTCGGGTTTGCAAAAGCCATCCATCGCATGGGAGCTTGATGCCTTTCACACACTGAAGATTATCTAGCAACAAGCTGTGTCGACGAATCTCTGGATATGGTGATTCATGAAACCCATGGTATGATGTGTAAACACAGCCCCCCTCGCGAATGGAAGTTGCATAGCACAGTAATCATCGCCAGTGATATGATCGATGATTGGTTGGATGATCGGATAATTGAGTCCGAGGAACAAGGAGTGGTTGCCGAGGCTGTAAACCTGCCTCTAGTTGAATACACCTGGCCCAACGGAGATGGGATCTTTCTCAAACACGAAGCAGCCACAACCATCAATGTCACGAACGCCCCATGCATTGTACTGCATGTGGTTTGATGTAATGGTTTGGTCAATTTGGTACGTGCGAATCACCATCAAATGACCGTCGTCAGCTGAACGAGCGATAAACCACCACCCATCGGCTGGTATGATTCCAGGTCCTGGAATCATGAAGGCCAGCGCATTTGCGTCTGCTGCAACAATTCAAATTGGAGACCAAAAGGACAAAAATAAACAATCATGTTTAGAGTATGTGTGGAATTAAGATTATTATAACAGTGACACGTATCATAGACAGAGAATTGCAATGTCGTGGTCATAATCATACCCCAAGTTAAAAAAATAAGCCAATGGCTTTCATATTCTAGCAACATGTCATGGTTCAAACATCATGTAACAATGAGAGGAAAACAGCTACGACAGCGCCTACTCATATTCTACCATAGCACTTACTACTACTGTTCTCATATCAACTCTAAGCAATAACATGCGTTGTTATAAGAATCTTGTAAACCAGAGTAACATATAGCAATCATGATGTTATGCTCATAATATGTATTCTAGCAATCATTAGATGCCA
Organism: Triticum dicoccoides; assembly: GCF_002162155.2. Classification (NCBI taxonomy): domain Eukaryota; kingdom Viridiplantae; phylum Streptophyta; class Magnoliopsida; order Poales; family Poaceae; genus Triticum; species Triticum dicoccoides. Next base: position 113,827,919 of record NC_041381.1, read on the forward strand.
ATTGTTCTCATATCAACTCTAGCAATAACATGTGCGGTCATAAAAATCTAGGAAATGAGAGGAACATATAGCAATGATGTGGTTATAGACATGCTATGCATTCTAAATTTGTAACAAATGAATAGGCAGTTGTATTCATAAGGTAAAGATGAGATGACAAAGAACAATTACACGACGATAGATTCCACCAGTATAGGCAGCCAATCTATGCGTCGACCGTGTAAACGATGCCATCATGCACTATAGCATCAGACAGAAATGTTGCCTCAACAGTATTGATGATGAGCCATAACCATGTATGGCGACCGGATTCCAGATAGACTAATCCCATGTTGAATAAGGCAATGAGCATGTAATCCATGTAGTCTTCTGATGGTGTGGGCACTTTGCAGATTACAACTTTCTGCAGATAGAGGTCAAGCCAAAAGCTTGACACGTCTCGTGCGTAGTAGGCAGGAGTGTTCGGCGGGCCGCAAGGCTCGATGGCGGCGGTATACAACAATGGAAGGGTGATCTCTCGCTGGGTGTAGATATCCACAAGACACCATTGACTACCGGTGTGGTGGATGAGGACGATCCAGTTGGCCTTCATGCCCGCCCAGTAGTGGCCGCACATGAAGGACAGGTGGACGGGTAGTGGTAGCATGTCGAGGGGCACCACGGCAACCTCCGTAGGATCGTCAAGTCGGTGTCTAGGCCACCTACGAGGATCGGGCATTAGCAAGCAGGGTGTCTTGAAAAGAGCCGACCGGTTGCAGACGAGTAGACGGTACAAAGACACCGAGCATGCGGCCAGACGGACGTTGCTGAGTAGGTCCATATGACTACAGATCTGCTCCAAGAGAACATTGGGGAGGGAATTCCAATCGCGGCTCTGCGTGTCAGTCAGTTCTGCCATTGGGATTTTCGGTGCCTGCGAGCCAGCGGGGAAGTGGATTCGAGCGGGCGAGCGAAGAAGCTTCTCCTTGTGTGGCCGAGCAGTGAGCGAGGGGATATGGTACACGCGAGATACCAAGGAAGATGGCATGGGCGGGCGAGCAGTGAGCGGGGGTAAATGGTGTGAGGCCGACGATGGGGAAGAGAGGAGGAAGAAGAAGAGAGGAGGAAGAAGAGTGGAAGACGGGGAAGAAAGTGCATTAAATCTCAATTCTACTAGTACTTCTACCAGGATATAGCGTCCTTCGGAGTGTAAATAGTTACACCGATGAGATGTGGGTCTACCACAAGAGGGACCACATGTCAGTTAATGGAGGACAGAGGTGCGTAGGCGTATTTGCGGAAGTGTTCTCTACTAGCAAACATGATGGCAGTACTGGGTAAGGCTGATTTAGTAACAACAACATGCTGGATCAGCTTATTAATTATGTGTCCCATCTCCTGCAGCGTGTATTGTCACTTCACTGCGAAGACTAGTTGAATAGTTCTCTCTGACCGAGATGGGGAATAATGGATCGCGAGGACTTCCTTTCTACAGTATCCCTATGCCTCTACGCTCACTTCACTCATTTTGCTCCGTACCTAGTCACTTGTTGAAATCTCTAGAAAGACAAATACTCCGTATTTGGGAACAGAGGGAGGATTTTACTTCATACTATTTGGGAACAGAGGGAGTATCACCATATGGAGGGAACAGAGGAAGCTTGAAATATGAACATGTCAATGGGAGGGAGTAAGCCCCATGCATGCATGCATGCATGCAACATGCAACACTCACACATACACATGGACGCACGCAACACTCACGCACCCATGCGGCACACAGCACACGACGCAACACAGACGCTCACGCTAAAGTGCTCAACCTACTCCCTACGTCCGTGAAAGACTGTACATTTAGAGATTTACACATTGACCAGGGCATAATTAATGCCCAAAAGTAGCAGACTTATGTGTGCATGCGACCTTTGAGATAAGAAGATTAAATGAAGGCTATTGCATGCTGTAATTAAGGATAGACATGTAGGTGTAGCCTATACCTACATCACAAGTTGGTGCATTAGTCAATCAATATCGATTTAGATTAAAGGCTAAATGCATTGGAAGTGTAGATGTACATCATGTACTACACTCTTTGTTTTATAGCCGATGTACACTCTTTGTTGGAAAGACCGAGGGAGGACATGTGCATGCACTCACATACACAACCAGGCTAGTTCGGGCGCAAGGGTTGGACTCGTGTCGCGCCTGCGTAAAGTTTTGTTTAACTAATTTCTTTGCTCTACCAACTGACAGGTGGGACCGAGAAACCAGGTGACAATTTAACCATTCAACAAAGTGCCACGTTGACTATGTGGTCGGTCAGTAGGGTGCAATACGGTGCTCCACGATGAGCTAGTGATCGTATAATCGACTTAAAACTATATATAGTGACTGTAAAGAGCGTATTTTTACATACGTTGACCGCCTGTGTATTTTTCTCGTTTGAAATTAAGCCATATTAATCGGAAAGGACGCAGTATGGACTACTACTAGTACTAGTACTGCTTTGATGTGTCCCGTCAACTCGCCGAACGAGGAGAAGCTTGCTTACTATGCCTCTCCCTCGTCCATACGCGCGGTGGTTCGCAGGACGAGGAGAGGGTTTTGACTAGAGCGCCCTCTCCCTCTCCCTCTCCATCTCCCTCTCCCTCGCCCTCGCCCTCGACCTCGCAGTGGACGTGCAGCAGTTCAATCGGTGTCAGATTGCCAGAAGCATATTGTACTGTAGTATCATCATTGTTGGACCTTCCAAAGAAGCGAAGAGCTAAGTGCAAGGTTCACAGGAGTACAAACTGTTGAACCTCCCGAAGAGGCAAAGAGCCAAGCGCAAGGTTTTATAGGAGTTGTCATCCTAGTAGGAGTGTACTACAACTATAGCGAACGATGCTACTGTATGATGCCGCCACGTCACGTATATCCAAAGCTGTGCCACCTTTTTTTCTCAAAGAGCGTGTTGGAACCAGTGCAACAACCACACAAGTTGCACGTACACATAACACTTTTACTAGTAATAAATTCTAAATGACAAATGCCAGTATGCCACACAAGTTCATTCCAATTCATGTGATAAATTTGTGCACGACTAGTCTACATATATTCACAGCGCTACCGTTCACAATTACCGTACTCCACTTACACGTTATAGATGGGCTACATGCATGTCCTCCTCCAGGTTCCAGTCCCAGGTGTTCTTCATGGATGGCACGATCCATAGCGGTGGGCAACGGGAATCATTGTCGCAGCTTTCTAGTCCGGTTCCACACGATGGAGACTCATCCAAGCTGAAGCGACATAAATCAAGGATAGCGTGTCCCAGCATGTCGTTCATCCAGCGGTGCGCACTGAAGACACAACCATGCCTCATGAACGGCAGGCCTTCCGTGTCGTGCACGGAAGGTGGCATCTGCTTCACAATGGGGTAGCTGTCCCTGATGAAAAGCGAGTACTCTCCAAGAGTGTTCCTCGGCACCCACGTAGCATCACGGGGGTCGAACTCGGCGCCGTTCATCTGGTACACACGGCATCCCAGATCTAGACACATGGTGACGTACATATGCAAGGTCCATGCATAATAATGTTGTGCTCAAATATGGCGGTCAGTAATACTGTGCAGCAAATAGTACTACTCGGTATAGAGGAAGTAAAATAACCGGCTTATTATATATAGCCACTCTTGGCTACATGGATGAGATAGTAAGACATGGAAAAACAAAAATGGTGGCAGCTAGTGGGTTCAAGTCTTCAAGGGCCTAGCTAGCTATATGCGTCCTCCAAGGTAAAAAGTACTCCTACTAGTACTACTAAGTATACTACTAGTACAACAATGAACGAGAAGGCGAGTGGGTTAAAAAATGGAATAACTGGGTAGATGGTGACGGTCCGATTGTGGTAGAATGTGTGACCATCTTGCACATCAGTGGTGCCATGTGTCGGCGTTCTTGTAACAGGGGTCCCCAGACTTGCCTGACTGCGGCCTGCGGCGTGGCTCAAAGGGGGGCCCAGCACGGCCCATCTTCATCAACACAAGCTCAAGACCCTCGCGAGGGGCCAAGCCTCGCAGGGCAGACAACAAGGAGCGTCCTCAGGCATGGCCTCATCAGGCTGGCTCACGAGGAGGCGGAGAGATCAAGTCGGGGTACCTCACGAGGTGCCCATGATGCAAGCCATGACAACCGAGGCCTCCAGTCGGGCGCCAGCCTGTGCAGTGTCCTCCTTTCCTCTTTGGTGCAAAGGGAGCAAGCGCAGGCGAGAGCATCAAGCAAAGGCATCCATTTCGGTGCAACGAGACCAAGACCAGCCCAACGGCAGGAAGGAAGTCATTGTGGAGCCCAAGCAGGCGTCACCACCAGAGCCTTTGACAAGCGAGGACCAACTTTAGTCAGGATAAGTGTACCCGATGTTCCTCTTCAAAATGGCCAATTGTTGGCGCCCTTCCCGGTCAATATTTGGGAAGAGGCCCAGGGCCTTTGCCTATAAATAGGACTAGCCACCCCCAGGGTAGAGGCATCTGGTATCCATCGAACAAACAGATAGACAGGATCCTCGCCAAGAAACCAGTAGAGAGAGAGAGCAACTGAACTCCCCCTAGTAGTTCATCGCACTAGCCAAGAACAGACCCTCGCGAGGCTGTTCTTCCTTGTATTGTTCATCATCCGCCCAAGAGGCAATCCAGCACGCCACACACTGGAGTAGGGTATTACACCACAATGGTGGCCTGAACCAGTGTAAACTCTGTGTCTCTTGTGTTGTTCCTTTCGTAGATTAGATCTTAGAGAGGCGGCGAGGAACAGGTAGGTAGAGGGCGAAATCTCCGCGCGCACCCCAGTGTTCGAACTCAAGGGTCTGCCGGAACCCGAAATCCGACATTTGGCGCGCCAGGTAGGTGTGCGCCGGGATCCACCTCCTGCCACTTCGCGCCCCGTCGCATCGCCATCACCATGTCTGGCGACTAGGCGGGCAACCCTGACCCCTGGGCGGCTTGGCCCGCCTGCGCGGAGCCGCTCGCCCCGGGCAACCCCATGCCCTAGGCAGCTCGCGGTCCGCAGGGCGCTGCGGGCCGCGGGTGACGCGGACAGGCTTGTTCCGCTCTCACACCGCGGCAGGCGCGGTCGGCAGCAAGGGCCTCCAACCACGCCGTGGCCACAACGCCGTACACCCGCCGGGAGCAGGCGAACTCAAGGGCCGCGCTCACAGTGGCCCGAGAGCTGCTGCAGTGCAGGCTGATGGAAGGCGGCCACGACGTGCTGCTGGAGCGGGTGGCGGAGCTCCTGGGCTTTGCCGCCTCGGGGGCTCACCCCTTCTGCACCCAGCTCCATCCTCAGGCCCAAGGCGGCCCGCGCGGGGGCTCCACGTGCACCCGCGGGCTCCAAGGCTACTCCAACACCAGCGAAGCTGTCGGCGTCGGGCCAGCGGCAGCACTGACTCTGCCCCCGGCCAGCGAAGAAGGACTCATCGCGACCCATGGCCCCAGTGGGCCGCCGCGCTACCATCCCCAGGTGGGCGCGTCAAGCAGAGGTGCATGGCACGCGGAGCGCTATGGCGCGGCCTTCGGGATGGCGTCCCGAGAAGAATACGTGCCCCACATGATGGACCAAGGGCACCCGCACGAGGGCGAACAAGGCTCGCTCCTCAGCCCAAGCTGGGGTGACGAGGCGCCAGAAGCTGAGCTCTTCCAGGAGCCCCAGGACGGCCCCACTGGCCACGCAGGAAGCGACGATTATCGGGTACCACTAATTCCTCAGGAGCAGGCATACGCTAATCATGGGTCGCAGGAGGTGCAAGTCGCCACAGCGAGCAGCTTCCCCGCTCCCGCAGTCTCCTACCCCTCAGGAGGAGGGCGTCGGGGGCTGCATCAGAGGGGCCGAGATCCGGCATCACCACCGCGGCGTTCGGAGCAAGGTGTTCTCAGGAGGTAGGCCCTCTGCTGGGGAGGTGCCTCAGGGCCTGCCCCTGGCAGAGGACCCGTGGTTGTCGGGGGAACCGCTGGTGACCGCTCTACCCCATCGGCGGCGTCCTGGTTTCCGGTCGTCGTTGATGGCACTAGAGTGTGGCGCAAGGCGGGGCCCTCGTTTGGCGATATGAAGCAAGGCCGGTACCTGTGAAGAAGGCCCAGTGCCTGTGAAGCTCGCCGCCCCGTGACACCCACACGTAATAATGAGTGGGGTTGTTGTAACGTCCTGGATTCTATGCGCCAGGTGTCTTCCAGTTATTCGCCGTCTTTGCCATGCCATTTGCTTGCGTGTTGCATTTTATCATGTCATCATGTGCATTGCGTTGCATACGTGTGCGTCTCATGCATCCAAGCATTTTCCCCGTTGTCCGTTTTGTAATCCGGCACTTCTATGCCCTCCGGCGTTCCCCTTTTGTCTCCTGTTGTGAGCGGGTGTTAAACGTTCTCGGAATGGACCGAGGTTTTCCAAGCGGCCTTGGAATAACACCGGTAGACCGCCTGTCAAGTTTCGTGCCATTTGGAGGTCGTTTGATACTCCAACGGTTAACCGGGTAACCGTAAAACCCCTTTCTCTTTGCAGCCCAACATCCGCACTCCATTTGGAGTCTCCTAGCTTCCTCTACCTATAAATATGTGCCCCTCCCGGATTTTTGCGCAGTCCAAATCCTAGCTCCCCTCACCTCCCGCCGCCGGACGCGTTTGTTCGCGCCGGACACGTCCGCCGCCGTCGCCTCCAGCCAACGGGAAGCCGCCATGTGGCACTCCCCGCCACCAGCCGCCGCGCCGCACCGCCAGGCTCGTCGGAGCCCGAGGTCGGCCCACCTCGGGTTTGATCTGGGCCGCGCCCCGCCCGCGAGCGCCCGCGGCCGCCCGCCTCCGCCGCCACCAGGCAATCTCGTTGCCGGCCGCCGCCAGCCTCGGCGCGCCTCGCTCCCCGCGCCTCAGCCGAGCTCCGCCGCTGGCCGGCCCCTCGCCGGAGGCCGCGCTCGTCCCCCGCGCCGCCAACTCCCTCCACCGTGCCCGAAGCCCCCTGGCCGCACCGCCCGTCGTCCCCGAGCACCGCCGCCGCCGGCGACGTGCTCCGTCGGCCGCGCCCGTGCCTCGGCCCCGTCCCGGTGCCCCTCCGTTGCCTCCTTCGCCGGGATCCGACCGGATCCGGCGAGATCCAGCCCGGGAGCTCTTCGCCGCCCTTCCTCCTCCCCCGCAGCGACCAACTCCGGCGAAGCTTCCGGTGAACCTCGGGTCCCGTGCAAACCCTAGTCTGAGGTTGACTTTCCCCCTCGTTTTTCTTACAAGTCCCTTAAATTTCTGCATTCTGGTGCCATGTTTGACCTGCCATAACTCTCTGCATACTGCTCCATTTTGTGTGCATGATATATCGAAATGTTTGTTGTGAGATTCTCTACATTTCATTCCATTGTGCATGTTTGTTTGAGTTCATCTTGATGCCCTTATCATCGTTGCAAGAGTGCTATATGATGTTAACCTGCTGAAACTGTTATAACTTGTTGTTTTGTCATTTTTGTTGCATTTTGTGTGTGCATCCTATTTTTGTGAGTCTTGTACTGAGTGCATCGAGCTCATGAAGTAGGGTACTTGCTGTTACTGTTATGTTATGTAAACCTGCTGCTACAAGTCATTATATGCATACTATGGAGATGTTCACTAAGGATGATTTGTTACACATGTCATTCTCTATCCATTCATGCCCCTGGTTGCATTTATAGCCTGCAGTAGCTTGTTGTAATCTTGATCTCAAGTTGCTAAATAATGTTGCTGTCAGCCTGTTAACATTAAGTTCAGTTTTGCCATGAGCTTTGCTAGTGATCCATGTACCCTATGAACTTGCTCTTGCCATGCTTAGCTTCATAAACATGTCTTATTACTGTTGGTCACCTTGCCATGCCATGTATTGCTCTGTGGTGAGTGGTTCAAGCTCACCAACATGCCTACTTATTGTTGTTTCTGCCATGTATGAATCTGTCATATAACATGCCATGTTTACATGGGTGCCATCATATTTTATGTGCCCATTTCGCTCATTGTCAGTAAGGGACTTTTCTTCTATGCAATTAGTATTCATGCCATGCCTTTGTTTGCCATGATAAGTTCCTGTAACATGTTGTTTGATAGCTCTAAACATTGCAACCTGATGTTATTTCTACTAAGCCTGAAACTGTTAGTATTTGCAATCTTGCCTTGTCCTTTTGAGCATGATATAGTGATTTCTGGAGATAGCTCAGTGTTCATCTTTTGTCATGCTTTACCTGTACTTCATGCCCATGCCTTTTGTTATTACGTTGAGATGCTGTAGCATATAGTTTTGATGCTTGCTAGATGCCTAGTTGCTGTTTTGGACAGCTTGTCCTTTAATCTTGTATAGAGTGTATGTGTTGAACCGTTGTCCCGTTTTGAGTGTGCTCTGAAACTTTCTTGTTTTTGCATGAAGTTTCATATTATCATGTTGCATCCATGTTTGAGAGTGTTTGCTTGATGTTTGTATGCATTTTGCATCAATGCCATGTTTAACTTGTTCTGCACATATCTTCTAGGCCGTAGTTCCGAACTAAATGAACTTTATATGTAACTTGACTAGATTTTCGTGTAGATCCTCTTGGTTCTCTTTAACTTGTTGTTTAACAACTTCAACTTAATGTTTGTTCAGGTCTGGTCCAACTTCGAAATTTGCATATGAGGACTTACCGGAAGTGTTATATGTTGTCTCCGGCCTAATTTAAACTTGCTTTGATGTGTTGCTCTTGTTTGCATCATCTCTTACCATGAGTAGCTCCATGTAGCTTTGCCATGCATCATGCTTGTTGTGCATCATGTCTTGCCTATGTGTGGTGTGTTTACTATGTTGTGTGTTTCTTCTCGATTGTTCCTGTTTCGTTGCGATCGTGAGGATTCGTTCGTCTACTCGTGGTTCATCTTCGTGGCTTCATCTTCTTCATGGACTCGTTCTTCTTCCTAGCGGGATTTCAGGCAAGATGACCGCTACCCTGTATCCTACTACTATCATTGCTATGCTAGTTGCTTCGTTCTATCGCTGTGCTGCGCTTCCTATCATTTGCTCTTCAAGCCTCCCAAATTGCCATGTCAGCCCCTAACCTTTTCACCCTTCCTAGCAAACCATTGCTTGGCTATGTTACCGCTTTGGTCAGCCCCTCTTATAGCGTTGTTAGTTGCAGGTGAAGTTCAAAATTGCTCCATGGTGGACATGGTTATGTTGGGATATCACAATATCTCTTATATTATTAATGCATCTATATATTTGGTAAAGGGTGGAAGGCTCAGCCTTATGCCTGGTGTTTTGTTCCACTCTTGCCGCCCTAGTTTCCGTCATACCGGTATTATGTTCCCGAATTTTGCGTTCCTTACGGGGTTGGGTGATTTATGGGACCCCATTGACAGTTCGCTTTGAATAAAACTCCTCCAGCAAGGACCAACCTTGGTTTTACCATTTGCTTCACCACCACCTACTTTTCCCTTGGGAGTCGCTCTCTCGAGGGTCATCTTTAGGCCTCCCGGGCCAATGCTTGTCTAAGTGTTGGTCCAAACTGAGCGATGTTCGGCGCCTCCTGGGCAACCAGGGTCTATGCCAACCAGATGTCTGGCTCATCCGGTGTGCCCTGAGAACGAGATATGTGCAGCTCCTATCGGGATTTGTCGGCATAGCGGGCGGTCTTGCTGGTCTTGTTTTACCATTGTCGAAATGTCTTGTAAACTGGGATTCCGAGACTTATCGGGTCTTCCTGGGAGAAGGAATATCCTTTGTTGATCGCGAGAGCTTATCATGGGCTATGTTCGGACACCCCTGCAGGGTATTATCTTTCGAAAGCCGTGCCCGCGGTTATGTGGCAGATGGGAATTTGTTAATGTCCGGTTGTAGATAACTTGACACCAGATCTGAATTAAAACGCATCAACCGTGTGTGTAGCCGTGATGGTCTCTTCCCGGCGGAGTCCTGGAAGTGAACACAGTTTCTGTGTTATGATTGACATAAGTAGGAGCTCAGGATCACTTTTTGATCATTACTAGTTGACGATCGTTCCTTTGCTCCTCTTCTTGCTCTCATTTGCGTATGTTAGCCACCATATTATGCTTAGTCGCTGCTGCAACCTCACCACTTTACCCCTTCCTTTCCCATTAAGCTTTGCTAGTCTTGATACCCATGGTAATGGGATTGCTGAGTCCTCGTGGCTCACAGATTACTACAACAACAGTTGCAGGTACAGGTTATGCGATGATCATGACACGAGAGCGATGTTTGCTTGTTTTGGAGTTCTTCTTCTGCTTCTTCTTCGATCAGGGGCTAGGTTCCAGGTCGGCAGCCTAGGCTAGCAGAGTGGATGTCGTTTGAGCTTCTGTTTGTGTTTCATCCGTAGTCGGATGTTGGTCTTATGTATTATGTATTGTTGTATTCGTGTGGTATTGTATGCCTTTTTGTATGTATTCCCATCTATTATGTAATGTTGATGTAATGATATCCACCTTGAAAAAGCGTATCAATATGCGGTTCTATCCTTGGTGGGACCTTCGAGTCTCTTTAGGATAGTATCGCATATTGGGCGTGACAGTTGTACACGCCCCGGAGTCTCAGGGGTGCCGGCCTCAGGCCCTGGGGCTCCCTCCCACGCCCAGTGGCAGCACTTAGCTCCGCGCTGGTGAGAAGACGCCCAAGACTATACTAGGTGCCGGACGCGGCCTTTTTTCTGCTTTCATTGCTTTTCCCTTGGTTGTCGCTTTCCCCCGCTGGATTTAAGTTGGACTCGAATTTGAGATTTGCGTGTGTTTGGGGAAGGGGTGCTTAGTCTCGTTCGAGCAATCTCTCACGTTTCGGTTACCACTTCGCCTCAGCTGCCTCCCCTCGTGAGCCCCTCACGAGCCGGGTCTGGCCTAGCTTGCGTGCAGCCCAGACTGCCGCCGTCGTATCCTCTCAGATTGTTAATGAGGAGATCCTCGCCGCTCTTGGCCACCTGCCGAAGTATCCAACATCCTCTTAGGATGTGTGTTGGTACGGAATCCGGTGTGGTGTGGATTTTGCATGGCTTATTGAGCCATCCCTCCAATACGGTTCCACGCCCTGTAGTGGCCTTTTGTTTCTTCGTGATTGGGTCGGGTGACTTGCAAGAGTGCACCCTTCTGGTTTGGACGACGGGTTTAGTGAGAGTTGGAGGATCCCACAATGTTGCCTGGGTTTTCCAGGCGCTTTCCATCGCATAGTATTTCTTTACTATGGCCGCCAAGTCAGCGAAGTGCGATATGTCATGGCGACATATGGCGTTAAGGATTCCCTTGTCCGTGCAATTTTTGCAAAAGAGTGAGATTGCATCTTCCTCGCGACAGTCCTTAACCTTTCTCATTACATGGAGGAATCTGGCCCAAAAGTGATGTACTGTTTCTTGGGATTGTTGTCGGATGTGGGAAAGACTGCTCGTATATGGGTGGGTGGGTGGATTTAAGTCCGAACCCTGACCTGATCCGGGACCCAGAGGCTGAGGAGCTTCCGAACTTGGTAGTTCGGGTTCCGGGATGTTACCCAATTTTTCTGGCCCACTGTCCGATTCTAAATGCAGAGTTTGGGTCATGTCCACCCGCGAGCGGGTATCCGGCTCAAAGAGCTCAGGAATCTAGACATAGTTCGTCCTCAAAATAGAGGAAGAGTTGCTGCATTGCTCCTCCACCACCGCTATTTGATGGGTGATCGGCGGAGAGTTAATCTCTCTTTGATCGGGTTTCAGCCCAATCCGATCATAGTCCGTAGTGACTCCCAAAGCGGCGATGCGATCCAGGAGCTCGTTCAAGGACGAAAGTTCCATTGGATCCATCAACTCGGCGTATTCCAAGCTAACGTGGAGGCTGTTTTCGATGACCCAAGAAGTCATCATCGTCACGGCGGCCGAACGGGCGGTCATGACGAAGTCGCCCAGTCGGAGGGTTTGGCCTAAGGCCAGGGCTACCCCGGAGGCGATGTTGTCCTTGATAACAAGGGGAGCCATCAAACCTTTTTCAACGTCATAGTGAAACTCTCAATGAAAGCACCAATGTCGATGTCAAAACCGGCGGATCTCGGGTAGGGTGTCTCGAATTGTACGTCTAAGGCTAATGGTAACAGGAGGCGGGATACAGGATGTTTACCCATGTTCGGGCGCTCTCTATGGAGCTAATACCCTACTTCCTACTTGGTTGATCTTGATGAGATGAGTATTAGAAGAGTTGATCTACCACGAGACCGTAGAGGCTAAAGCCTAGAAGCTAGTCTATGATTCTGATTGTCCTTGTCCTATGGACTAAACCCTCCGGCTTATATAGACGCCGGAGGGGGCTAGGGTTACATCAGGTCGGTTACAGAGAAGGGTATCTTCATATTCGAATCGTCAAGCTTGCCTTCCACGCAAAGGAGAGTCCCACCCGGACACGGGACAAAGTCTTCTATCTTGTATCTTCATAGTCCAACAATCCGGCATAAGCATATAGTCCGGCTGTCCGAGGACCCCTTAATCCAGGACTCCCTCAATGGGCCAACCCGTTAACTTTTGACCAAGTCAAACGGGCCGGCTTTGTAAGCTAAATGGGCCAGTGGTGGGCCGTCGCACGTGTCGACATATCATAGGCGCCTATCTGACCCACTGACGAGCTGACACGTGTTCCGTCCGGCCAATAAGAATTTTACATGTGGAAAATTCCCATTGGTCCGGGCTGTTAACGGGTTATCGGATCCAAAGCCCAACCCGATAGCTTAACGGCGTTCCGTTATGGTGGATGCCACCTATCGGTCACCTTTGACGAAAGCACTTCTATGGCGCGTGATTTATCGTCATGGAAGTGGACACTTCCATGATGATAATTTTGGTATGTCATGGAACACTTCTACGACAGCACATGTATGACTAGCTTGATTCTGTCATAAAATCGTCATGGATGTACATGCATGACAAAAAACGTGACCTACTGTGACAAACACGTATCATCACGGAAGTGTATTTTTTTGTAGTAATCAGCATCACCACGCCGTCGTGCTGACAAAACTCTGTCGGCCTCAACTGGATCAAGAGTACGAGGGACGTCCCCGAGCTGAACGTGTACTGAACACGAAGGTGCCGTACGTTTGGTGCTTGGATCGGTTGGATCACGAAGACGTTCGACTACATCAACTGCGTTAACTAAACGCTTCCGCTTTCGGTCTACGAGGGTACGTGGACACACTCTCCCCTATCGTTGCTATGCATCACATAGATAGATCTTGTGTGATCGTCGGAATTTTTTTGAAATTACCGTGTTCCCCAACACATCTCTGATCTGGTCGCTTTGTATTGATCTATTAGTAATTACATCATTGATTAATGGAGAAACAATGAATACTATATGTAAGTGCAGGCATGCGCAAACAAAGAGAGCACATTGTAAGAGCCATTGCTACAGAGTTTGACTCTACATTTTGTTTGGATGATTGTTCGCCTCTCTGAATCTAGCTTTTTTTCAGCCTGGCCACTTCGACTGAATTGCCTATTTTCCATCACATACAGTGACCAAAAGTAATGCTTTGTCATGTGCTTTAGAACACACTTTGCTGCATGTGGGTGTTCACATGCTTCATGCTTTTAAGACAGTGTTCGGCAACCAGTGGCGGAGAAAAAGTTGGGTACGCCAAAGAGTAGAAAAACTCCCATCAAACTGAAATTCAGTGTACCATTCTGGGTTGGGCTTCATATAAAATATATTTTTCTTCAATCCTGGGCGGGCCACGGCCCATCCGGCCTTGCCGTGGCTCCACCAGTGTCGGCAACCCTCCACTTCTCCGCTAGGGAGCGGAGCACCGTATTAGCTGCTCCCCAAATTACAGCTGCATGCTACTCTGCTCTGGAACGGAGTTGCTGAGCGGAGGGAGTACGAACATGTCAGATTATGAAGGATACTTGCTCAATCACCACTTCTTAATTTGCATACAAGCTTCCTGTTGTACAATTTGCTCCATATATGTGTTTCTGTATCAATGACTTTTCCATTTCAACTTTCTAAAGATTTTTGTTCACAGAAGTGTGCTGCTGTGTGGCATGTAGGCCCACTTCTCCTGACTGCTATCATTATTGGACGATCACATGACACGGTATGTGTGGTTGATGTTTTATATACCTCGTGATATTTGAGTTCGTGAAACTAACCAAATTTTACTCATGGAATGGACATCACGGGGCTTATTAGGAACTCTAAGTTCGGCGGGCAACTTTCAGTATTTTGTTACAGCACAATCTGTTATTCTGTTTCCTAATCTTAATTGTTCACTTTCTTTCATTCACAGGGTAAATAGGACAATCTCTTCCAATACACAATCTTGGAAGAAAAAACGGAAGAAGAAACTTGTAATCTTAACATAAGAATGGAATGTAAGCAACATAACAAACTTTGCTATTTCATCTCATCTTGAAATCGAGAAAAGCTATTTCAGAAAAAATAGGTGAAAGGTTTCCACGATATATATCATTTCATATATTATGTCAGGAAAAACACACTGTGTTGTTCGCCCTTGGCTACGATGATGTGCATTCCTTGGCACCAAGAATCTGCTTGGGACAGTATGAAAGACGGAGCGGGCGACACCATGAAGGGAAGAGGAGACGACAGTGAGAGGAAAGTGCATGTTGAGTGCCACACCGGATTTTTTTTCAAAACTATCACGTTATTTGAAGCAAATTCGGAAACTACAGCATGCTTTGGAGAAATATCAAGTCTAGCACCCCGTCGGCCAGGTGTTGGCCGAAAAGGGTGTTTTCGGCCACCTCTAGGCCGAAATAGGGTTTTCGGCCTTGCCTTGGCCGAAAAGATGCAAAGCTGGCCGAAGAGGGGTGTTTTCGGCCACCCTTTGGACGAAAAGGACTTTTTGGCCTAGTGTAGGCCGAAAAGTACTTGTTGGTCAATTATAGGCCGAAAAGTACTTTTTTGTCAAGATTAGGCCGAAAAGTCCCTTGGGCCCACCTTTTCCCGTTCACTGTTGGCCAATGTATTTTCCCGCCACCCGTTTCCCGCCAACCCCTTCCCGCCACCCGTTTCCCGCCAACCCTTTCCTGCCAACCCCTTCCCGCCAACCCCTTCCCGCCATTTTCTCCTCAGTACCTATAAAAACCCCTTCAGACGTAGGTGGATAAGCATTCCAGTTTATTGTAGTCGAGATGTCCCATTATCCATTCGATAGTAGTTTTCACCCTGGGATGAGTAGGACTCTTCTGAGTCTAGTTACCGATTTCAGGATGGACAATAGGATAGTTCCATGGGACGAACTCACGGGTAGTGACACCATAATGAATGAGTTGGCTCACCAATTACGTAGGTCTGGGTGGCCTGAAAGGACCTACGAGGAGGTACGTAAAGAACTTCTTAGGTTGCATGAAAGGTGGAAGAAGGTGGTGGTGCCGAAGAGTGAAACTTTCAGAAGGATTTCAGCAAATAATCCATCTTTATGGATTAAGGAGAGCAAGGACAAAGATGATATCTTCATGCCACCGCTTCCGGGTTCTGCATCGTCGAAGGGCAAGAGTTCTTCATCGTCCAAGGGCAAGAGTTCTGCATCCTCAAATGGCAATAGTTCTGCATTGACGGATGGCAAAAGGACCGCATCGTCGAAGGGCAAGAGGGCTGCATCAACGGAGGATGACAATGATGACTTCATGTAGTATGTAAGATGTATTCCAGTTGTACCGTTTCATTCAGATGTACTTGCATTATTAGTTTGTATTGTATTATCGTAGGGCATTATGTTCTATTTGAATTTCATTTTATAACATGTAAGATGTATTGCACCAGTTCAGCCGCACCGTTTAATTCAAATGTACTTGTATCTTAATTATCGGTTGTAGTCTCTTTGGAAATGTAACTGGAATAAGAACGCGAATTAATAATAATATGTCTCTTGCATACATAAAACAATATATGTCTCCTGATACATGAACATGAAGCATGTCTCATACATAAATGCTGACTCACAGCTGCGAATAGTCTGAAAGTAACATAGATAATGACTCATACATAGATAACCATATCACTGCAGGGGACGACGACGAGTCTGGGTCTTCCTCGGGCGAGGACCAGAAGGCGATAAGCGCTGTGGCGGTGGACGAGGCTCGCGATAACCACGACCATAGTTAACCTCGTCTGTCACGGTCTGTGTCTCTTGCGTCGGTGGTGGTGGTGGAGTGTGAAACACTGTGTGCGAGAAGTCATAAATGTTTGCAGCTTGGTCATCATCCTCGCCGTCACCCTCAAAGTGCGAAGCACCACCACTAAGCATCGGCGACTGCACTGAATGCATGAACGGTTGCGACTGGCTGCCGCCTGCGGTAAAGTAAAACATGTAAAACTGATACAAATGCATGAACGAAGCACCACCCTGGCATCATAAATGTAGTGAGTAGTGTTACCTAGTTCCATTTCCTGATGCCAGTAAGAGCTCCCTGGCTGTGAAGGAGGTGGCTGATGCCAGGAAGAGCTCCCTGGTTGTGAAGGAGGTGGCTGATGCCAGGAAGAGCTCCTTGGCTATGAAGGATGAGGTTCTGCATGGTGCACAGAGGGTCGTGGTTCTAAATGCTGCACAAAGGGTCATGGTTCTGAATGTTGTACCGAGGGACGTGGCGGACGATGAGCTGGAGGAGGAAGTGCAACATCTGAAGACCGCCATAGGTTTTGGATCTGGTGGAAAGAAGATTTGAGTGGAAAGCAACTTGGGGAAGGCTAGATATCAAGATTCATATGGTAGGAATGGAATATCTTGGCCTCAACACATGAGTAGGTAGTTCTCTCTCTCAGAAAATGTATGCTGGAAGTGTAGGTTCGTTCTGATGGCTCTCTCCACGAATGAAGAGGAGGTGGAGGGGTATATATAGCCTCCACCCAAAATCTAAACGTTACACACAATTTACCAAACTCGGTGGGACCGAATCGTTAAACTCGGTCGGACCGATTTAGTAAACCTAGTGTCTGTTAGTGATTTTCGGTGGGACCGAAATGCAACTCGGTGAGACCGATATTGTTAGGGTTAGGGCATAATATAACTCGGTGGTACCGATTACACAAACTCGGTGAGACCGATTTTGGTAATAAGCTTTCCAGAGAGTTGGTCAGTGTCACATCCCTGGTCCTGTTATGCATTAGGCTAGACCTCATGTGAGCATCATGTTTTATTTCAAATGAAATTTGAATTGAGGAATTTTCAAAGCCTCAGAAACCTTCTAAAAATGATCAACATTAAAATCTCCTCAAAGAAGTCCAAAAAAATGTTCCTCTTAGTCTCTGAAAATATTGCAAAGAGGTAAAACTCAAAACAATATTTTTGGTATCTCAGAGTTAATTATTTTGGGCCATTTGAATTAATCCAATAACTATTTGCTTTGGATTTATATTTAATATATATTAAATATGACTCCAATAATTCTGGAAGTTTGTGAGTGGCTTTGTATTTATTTTTGGCAAGCCACATAAAAATCTACAGAATTTATTTAAATGATTTAGTTGCTAAATTAAATCAAAACAAACTACAGAAAATAGAAAACAGTAAATAATAAAAAGAGCAAAGCTTACCTGTGCAGCCCACTAGAGCCGGCCCAGCTCCTGTGCTGGTCCAGCACTGTGCGGCCCAGCCCACCGCAGTCGCCACCGTCTTCAACCTCCTGCCAGTAGGCAGGAGGGCGTGTGCCCGACGCGCGCGCGCACGCTCCGGCCACCTCCTGCTTACCTGCTCGCCGCTGGAGGCACCCGAGGGAGCCACGCAGCCCCCGACCCCCTCCCCCTTCTTCCTCTCTCCCGCGTCCTCATTCTCTCCCCAGAACACTCTCCCCCTCCTCTATTCTCCTCACCGAGCGGAGCCCCTCGCCGCCGCTCGCCATAACCACGGCCACCGGGCCTCCCTCGCTTCCCCGACTAGCCCACAAGCTCCGCCACTCCGTACTCGACCCACCTCACCGATGCCACGCCCTCCAGGAGCCCCCGAAGCGCCGCCCCGACGTTTTCCCCCTCCTCGGACCCGCCGGTCGCCGACGCCCGATTCGCCGGCTCCGGACCGTCCCCGGCCTCGTCCCCGCCTCGAATGGATCCACTGTGAGCCTCCGCTGTTTCTCCTGTGCTCGCCCCCTCCGTTCTCGCCCCCTAGCCCCATCTCCCACCGCGACCGAGAGCTTCTCGCCGCCGTGCCATGTCGTTGCTGTGGCCAGGGCCATCCCAGCGTGCGCCTGAGCGCGTCACCATGTTCGCCGCCCTCCCAGGAGCCCGCAGCGCCCTTCGGTCTCTCTTCTAGTGCTCTATAGCGCCACCCCAGGATTGCCCGAGCTGCTGCCGCCGCCAAACCTCGTCGCCGACCACTTTTCCGGCCACCCCAGCACCTGTCACCGCCACCACTAGATGCGCGCCACTGCGCGCGTTCGAATGCAACAAACCACGGCCGAAACAATGCCATGTGGCTCGTTTCCGAGCCCTCCGCCGCGTCTGGACTCGCCGGCGGCTAAACGCCGGCGACCGCTGACCCGATGACCGGCGTGGGTTGACCCCACTACCCGGTTTGACCCCCCCTCTCTCTCACTGACCTGCGGGCCCGCCCGGCTAATTAGGCTAGGATTAGTGTTAACTAAATATTAGTTAGTTTAATAGACACTGACAATGGGCCCCAGGCCACTAACTAAATTAGATTAGTTAGGTTAGTCACTGACGGATGGGACCCACTGGCCAGGTTTGACCTGGACCAGCCACGTTGACCTGCTGACGTCACTAATACGTCATGCTGACGCAGTATTTGTTTCTGGAATTAAAATAAATCAAAAATGATTTATAAATTTCACATAATAACCAAAACTTCTAAAAATCATAGAAAATTAACCGTAACTCCAAATTAAATAATTTATATATGAAAAATTATCAGAAAAATTCAAGGAATCCATCTGTACCATTTTCATGCATGTTAGAACAACTTATAGCTGCTGTTTAGCACAAACCAATTAAATGGCATTTGAATAATCACATATGGAGTTTAAATTTGAATCTTGGATTCAAACCAACTTCATTTAATCTGGTTTTAGGTGCATTAGCCCAAAACACATTCATATTGCCATGTCATAGCATGCATCATATTGTGCATTGCATTGATCGTGTTTTTCTGTATTTACCGGTATCTGTCCCCTCTCGATAGACGTGATACCGATGATGTGATCGTTGACACTGATGAAGACTCAATGTTATCTTCAGAAGTGCTAGGCAAGCAAAACCCCCTTGTTCATTCCGATACAATCCTACTCTCTCGCTCCTGCTCTATTTTACTGCATTAGGACAACACCGATTCATCTGTTACTTGCTGCGGTAGCTGAACCCCTTTGTCCTTTGCATGACCTGTCATTGCCACAGTAAATAGATGAAACCCACTAGCATGAGTAGGAGTTGTTTGAGCCCTGATGTGCCTACTCATTCATGTTTGTTTGTCATGCCTGCTATTGCTTAGAGTTGAGTCAGGTCTGATTCATCGGGGATGAATCAGAGGCGTGTGAACCTGTCCTACTGTGTGTGAGCTAAGTGTGTGAACATGATTTGATAAAGGTAGCGGTGAGAGGCCATGTAGGAGTACATGGTGGGTTGTCTCATTGCAGCCGTCCTCAGGAACTGAGTTCTGTGTTTGTGATCCATGATTCAGCTACTACCACGCATTGGGCCCGAAACCAATGGACCCTCTCGGCTTCTTAATCACCCTTGTCCTCTGTCCAGGAGTTGCAAGTAGTTTCTGGTGTTTGTAGTATGCTGGAGGCCGTGCGCAGCGCTGACCGTAGGGGTGGGCTGTGATGCGGTAGGCACGTGGCCGGGTAAACCGGGCGCCCGTTTGGTGTCACGGAACCCTGTTCACATCGTTTGGGGCTGTGAGCGAAACTCCGGCCGGATCTCCTCATGGATGGAACCCGAATAGGCGATAAACCTGGACTAGAGACTCGAGTGTTTAGGCAGGCCGTGGCCGACACCCACGTTGGGCTTCCGCTTGAAGGTTGCCGAGTACATGTCGTGTAAACGGCGGTAAGTGGTGAGAGCGTGTGTGAAGAAGTACACCCCTGCAGGGTTAATATGATCTATTCGAATAGCCGTGTCCGCGGAAAAGGACTTCTGGGTTGCTTATATCAGTTCATTGACAAGTGAAAGTGGCTACTCTAAAATACGCAAGATAAGCGTGAGTGCTATGGATGGCGTTCTCGTAGGGAGACGGGAGCAGATCCATAGTGGTGTATTGATATGGTGAATATGTGGACTCGTGTGCGCCACCTCAAAAAAGTTACTCGCAGTCGTAGTTCAGGATAGCCACCGAGTCAAAGCTGGCTTGCTGCAGTTAAGCCCCACCATCCCTTTGTTGATAATGATGCATGCGTAGATAGATCTGATGTAAGTCTTGCTGGGTACATTTGTACTCACGTTTGCCTATGTTATGTTTTGCAGAGAGACTTCGGTCTCACTAGTAGTTTCGCGTGGACTTCGACGTTTAGCTTGATACCTCAGCTACGATCTTGTGCCCTCGGCAGGATCTGATAGATAGTCAGGCTTCTCAGCCTTTTTCATTTATAGATGTCTGTACTCAGACATGATAGCTTCCGTTTGTGCTTTGACTTGTATGCTCTGAATGTTGGGTCGTGAGACCCCTGTTTGTAATATCTTGCTCCTCGGAGCCTATTGAATAAATACTTGAGTCGTAGAGTCATGTTGTGATGCCATGTTGTATTTGCACATATCGAGCATATTGTGTGTATGTTATTGAAATGCTGGTATGTGTGGGATCTGACCATCTAGTTGTTTATCTTTAGTAGCCTCTCTTACCGGGAAATGTCTCCTAGTGTTTCACTGAGCCATGGTAGCTTGCTACTGCTCCGGAACACTTAGGCTGGCCGGCATGTGTCCTTCTTCGTTCCTGTGTCTGTCCCTTCGGGGAAATGTCACGCTTTGAGTACCGGAGTCCTGTTAGCCCGCTACAGCCCGGTTTACCGGAGTCCTGCTAGCCCAGTGCTACAGCCCGGACCCACTTGCTGATGACCGACACGTTCGAAGCTGGGTCATGGATGCCTGTCCCTGTAAGTCTGTGCCACTTTGGGTTTACGACTAGTCATGTCAGCCCGGGCTCTTTATCATATGGATGCTAGCGACACTATCATATACGTGAGCCAAAAGGCGCGGCAAAGGTAAGGCGACACCCGTGGGGATACCGTGCGTGAGGCCGCAAAGTGATATGAGGTGTTACCGGCTAGATCGATGTGACATCGAGTCGGGGTCCTGACAGCGTTGGTATCAGAGCCTGACTGCCTGTAGGATTACCAAGCCAAACTGGTCGAAGTTGAGTCTAGAAATTCTTTAGTTATATAAGGGAATTGATTGTGGGATGGAACGTAAGGCTCTTTTTACTCCTTATACCTCATGCCCTTCTGATCTGAGTCATCTTATCTTTCCTGCGGGGATTAAGAACTAGGCTATCTCTTCTTTCTATTAGGATCACGTGTTACTAATCAGTAGACTTATAAGATTGTTGGATTTAAGTCTCAGTTCAGTTCCTACTACTTCCGTATGTTAATTGTTGATCTCGGAACCTTGATATTGTGCTTCTGAGTGGTTATGCCACCATTTTTGTGATTGTCTCAAATCTTTTTGAGCAATTATAGCCGTTATGCTGTCCGAGTCATCCCAGGTTTCTAAATAGTCCGATGCATTTGCAAATCCCTTCCTCCTGTTTCCGATGTTCCCATGGGCCAGATTAACCACACTAATCGGTGTGTTGAGGTAATTATTGCCTCGACATATATGTTGGAATTATTATTATGACCCTAAGTGCTTAGGGGATCATCTAGTGGTCTAGCCATGATTTGTGTCCTAGTGTGAAGATTCTGGCCTTTATTCTCGGAAGCATCCCGTGATGCTACTTAGTAGTAGGTATTCTATTCCTGGGTTCTGAACCCGAGATTCACTCTACCTACTTCATGTTGATAGTAATTGCTAGTGCCTTTAGGATATTAGTAACCTTTGCAATAGTCCTTGAAGTCCGTGGTATCTTCTTCTTCCAAATACCATGAACTACTTATGGCAGATGTTTATTGGATAAAAAAAAATCACAATTAGAGTACTCTTGAGGAGTTCTCCATTCATAAATCGTGACTCTGCCAGTTCTACCTTTCTGCATGGGTTATCCGGAAGAAATATGTTGAACTTGGTTCGACATACTAATCTATGCATCCACAACTCAGAAAGTTATATGTTCCTTTGAGTTGTTCTCTTTAGTTGCATTCTGACCCTCGTCTATCAATTGATAGTCAAGAGTATGCGTGCGTTCGTTCATCGATGCCTATGACTCTTGTGGTCTGTCAAGCCATTCTATTCCGGAATGACTAGGAGAAACAAACTCCAGTACCTCTTCCATATCTAGGATTGGGTCAAAGTAGTTGTATTCCGCAGATCAAATGCCAATCCAGCTTTTGGTTTTGCTCTACCTTGGAGTATTACATATTTTATATCGAGATTGTTATAGGAATTGCACACCATCCCATGAACTCTTGGTACAGTGATACTTCTCGCCATCCTTTTTCATTCCTCGGTTCCGTGTTGTTGCAGCCGGAGCGCCGACAGGTGAATCATGATGTGTGAAATCAATACGCCTAGCTACCTCGTTGCTGGGTAGTTAAAGGACAATAATTTCATTCTTAGTGTGTTGGTTATTGAATCATCATTCTAAGATTGATCGTGCTACCTAGTCTATTCTCCTGGTTCACTCCTCGATCGATGAGTTAGGGTTATTTCAAATCCTTGCTCTACTGATCATATCGTCTTGCCCTGGAAAGCAAGATTGTTCTTAAGCTTAGTAACATACCGGTGGTTCACGATTTTCTGAATATCTTCTCGGAAGTATCACCAGGTCGTCACCTGACCGTTATGTTGAGCTCGTGATCAAGTTGGTTTCTTGTGAACCACCTTCTCTCCAAGAATCGGTGTTAGATATCCCTGAGCTAGTTGGTTAAGCTGGACAACAACTTGGAGAGTTGGAAGATAAAAACTTGTCTGACTTAGTTCGTTCCAAAGGGATATTCTTGTGTAGTGTGTGTTGAAGAAAGATGATATCTTCATCGGTTGGTCCCTGTGATCAGTTGCTGGACCTATTGTCTTATCAATCCTTTGATTTGAGTGTGGGCTATCGTCAAATCAAACCAGTACCAATGATGCTCGTAATGTTGTCTTATTCGTGGTTGATCCCTCGAGCATACACCATTACATCTTTGGTCTGACCAATGCTATCACCGTGTTCACTTAACTATGGAATTCCTTTTAAAAGGAAACCTAGATGAATTGTTGTTGAGCCCATTGACAACATCCTTATCTCCTCCATGATTTTGTTGAACATTAAGCTAGTGTTGGAAACTTTTGAAAGCATTTCTTCATGCTAACTCATGAAGTACTTGTTTGATGAAAGGAGTGACTTCCTCTTATACACGTGCATTTGGTGAAAGTTGCCGCCGTTGATTTGAGAAAGTTAGTTTTGCTTCCTCTGGAATCATCCCAAATCAGTCATGCATACGTGCGAAGTATTCTGTGGTTCGGAGACTTGCAACCTCCATTCTATATGGGTCCCTAGCACACCAAGCCACTGATTGATTTGTTCAAGGTTAATAGGTTCTAAGTGCTAGTCCCGAAGGTACCAGACGGATTTGTACAAGACTTCGATATCCTCGATGATGGTTCCCCTCCTGAACTCGGTAGTGTTTTATTATAAGACTACTTTGTGGTCATGCTTGTCTTGGACATCGTGTTCACATGTTGTAGCAGAACCAGCTCATGTTTTGGAGCTTGCTATCGTAGTTCATCTCCCGAGAATCCCGCAACGTCATCTCGTCGATTTGTCTTGCAACTTTCATTTTTTTTCCTAGACTCGATGAGTCTGGAATATCCTGACACCAACCAGATCTGAATCTCAGGCAGATATAATGGTTGGAACATTTCCCAAAAACTATAATATTGGTCCCTCGATAACCGGTAAAGTGGATGTCGTGGCCAACACATCCAGCCGGAAGACCTGTTATTATAATATCTTGATTGAGGAAGTTGGCCACCTCCCCATAGGGATTTCGTAGGATTTACTCCCTAGTTGCCCCTATGGATTTTGTGTTCCCGAAGTCCGACCTTTTACTTGATGTTTTAGATATCAAACCATATCTATGAATGGGTTATACTAGCACATCAAGGAGAACATTAGAAGCGGAGTGCTAAATGTCTCTCAGTCGATCATCCAGATTTTATTTGCTTGGCCTCGCTAAGGTGAAATCTAAGAAAGTGTTATCCTCCTTCGCATCTGCATCGTCCATCGCTATTTATCATGGTAGTATGTTGTGTTGTCAGCACCCTTGACGCGGTTGTTGATAAAACCTTGATGATTATGGAAATGCTCAAGTTCTTGAGAGCACGCACAAG
Source organism: Triticum dicoccoides (assembly GCF_002162155.2). Lineage (NCBI taxonomy): Eukaryota > Viridiplantae > Streptophyta > Magnoliopsida > Poales > Poaceae > Triticum > Triticum dicoccoides. The sequence goes on from NC_041381.1 coordinate 113,852,295, forward strand.
CGTTACGTGTTATCATCGGCTCTAACTGGGATTACTCTCAGTTTCCTCGGCAATGCTATGACCTCTTCAAACAGTGAATTCACTCCCTATTGTTGGGTTCTTCCCCAGTTACCAGAATCATTCCTAGCATTTGCATTTTGTTCCTAGCTTGCACCGCCAATGTGCCATTCTACCATGGGTCTCTTCCATTTCCGGTGATAAGCAAATTCATCCATTACGTTGTCTTCAACAAGGTAATCCACATCATCCAAGTCCGAGTATGCCATTCTACCGACCCCCTCCAAACGATCGCTCGAGAATTGCCTTAGGCTGGTTTAAAGAGTTTCAATGATCTCTGAATCAAAAGTAATTCTTTTTGCCACTTAAGGGGATATCTCTACGAGTCACCTTCCCTAAGGTGTATCGTTATGGTATCATGGCAACTCAACTCCTCGCTACGTTGACAATCGTTTACCACCTTCTTAGGTATGAAATTGTTGTCTACCTAGTGAACCTTCGTCATCCGGTTCTTCCACCCCTATTGATGTGTATCTCGTGTCTCAACCCGAAAGATGGTTCTATGTCTCATTCCGTAAGTTAATCTTGAGTTGTTCGATCTTCGAGGAGATCGACCCTTCTAGAGTCTCCTTCTTCCCCCCCCCCTGTCATGTTGACAGGATTTCTCAGAGCAAGACGACAAGACAAAGATGGTGTTCAAATCAACGTTCATTTGAAGTGCACCCTGGATCGTGAACATTATACTAGTTGCGTTTCCCCTTCACCTTACCCTACGCTTGAATCTCGAGACGAGATTCTTGTTTAGTGGGGGTGAGTTGTCACATCCCTGGTCCTGTTATGCATTAGGCTAGACCTCATGTGAGCATCATGTTTTATTTCAAATGAAATTTGAATTGAGGAATTTTCAAAGCCTCAGAAACCTTCTAAAAATGATCAACATTAAAATCTCCTCAAAGAAGTCCAAAAAAATGTTCCTCTTAGTCTCTGAAAATATTGCAAAGAGGTAAAACTCAAAACAATATTTTTGGTATCTCAGAGTTAATTATTTTGGGCCATTTGAATTAATCCAATAACTATTTGCTTTGGATTTATATTTAATATATATTAAATATGACTCCAATAATTCTGGAAGTTTGTGAGTGGCTTTGTATTTATTTTTGGCAAGCCACATAAAAATCTACAGAATTTATTTAAATGATTTAGTTGCTAAATTAAATCAAAACAAACTACAGAAAATAGAAAACAGTAAATAATAAAAAGAGCAAAGCTTACCTGTGCAGCCCACTAGAGCCGGCCCAGCTCCTGTGCTGGTCCAGCACTGTGCGGCCCAGCCCACCGCAGTCGCCACCGTCTTCAACCTCCTGCCAGTAGGCAGGAGGGCGTGTGCCCGACGCGCGCGCGCACGCTCCGGCCACCTCCTGCTTACCTGCTCGCCGCTGGAGGCACCCGAGGGAGCCACGCAGCCCCCGACCCCCTCCCCCTTCTCCCTCTCTCCCGCGTCCTCATTCTCTCCCTAGAACACTCTCCCCCTCCTCTGTTCTCCTCACCGAGCGGAGCCCCTCGCCGCCGCTCGCCATAACCACGGCCACCGGGCCTCCCTCGCTTCCCCGACTAGCCCACAAGC
>NC_041381.1:113858288-113877508 GCF_002162155.2 Triticum dicoccoides
CTCCATTGTTGAACTTATCTGAAATATACTAGATAAAAGTGTTAGTCCAACAAGAGATATGTTGACATTAATTACCAAAGGTCATTTGTGGAAGTGGGAAAGTAGTTGAGGGTTTTGGAGCATATCACAAAGCACATGAAGCAAGAGGCTCATTAAGCAACACCTCATCCCTCCTTGATAGTATTGGCTTTTCCTATAGACTCAATGTGATCTTGGACCACTAAAATGTAAAATGAAGAGTCTTGAGCTTGAAGCTTGAGCCAATCCTTTGTCCTTAGCATCTTGAAGGAGTTCCCACGTCCTTTAGTCCATGCCACTCCATTGTTGAACTTATCTGAAATATACTAGATAAAAGTGTTAGTCCAACAAGAGATATATTGACATTAATTACCAAAACCACCTAGGGAGCACTTCTGCTTTCAGCAAGTCCCTCCAAGGTGTTGGTTCGTCAACTGTTGGATTACGTAGTGTCTTCACGGCCTTCAATATACCGGCATGTCTGTCATGAATGACACACACGTTTGCTCGGTCCTTCACGATGGCAATTTTCACTTGCCGGAGGAACCATACCCAGCTGGGAATGTTCTCACCCTCCACAAATGCCATGGCAAGTGGGATGATTTGATTGTTCCCATCCACACCAATAGCAGTCAGGATTTGCCCTCTATACTTACCGGTCAGGAATGTACCATCCACAAACATAACAGGAGAAAAATGCTGGAAAGCTTCGATGCACATAGAGAAAGAGAAGAACACTCATTTCAACACCTTGAAATCTGGTATACTCAGCAACCTCATGTGATGTACCTTCACATAAGTGCCGGGATTCCTCTCCTTCACGCAGCCAAGGAGATAGACAACATTATCATATGAGTCGAAGAACGTCCCAAACCTTTCCTCCATAGCCTTCTGTTTAGCCCTCCAAGCCTTTCCATAAGGAATGACATAATTCCATCTGACCTTCACTGCTGTCTAGATGTGTTTTGCTTCCATATCTTTCTTTACTATCTCAGTATACATGAGTTGCGCAATGAGAGTTGAAGTCAGGTTCGGATGCTTCACCAGCAGGTTCTTCCTCACACAAGTATGTGGGACGACATTGGTGACAACCCAGTGGATGTCATACTTCGGCATGTGCCCGTGCACCTTCCCAGGACAACCTGTTTCAACACATTTCACGGTATAGTTTGTTGGACTTGATATGTGTGTCCGGAAAACCCTCTGCGTACACATAGCCCACTTTATCACCGCATACTTCAATTTTTTTTTGTATCAAACATAGCCCCTATATGTACTTGGTTCAGATTATACTGCCATGGAGTCTCATGGCCATCGTTAACCGTAAGGTCGGTGGATATGCCCTGATCCCATGAAGAAGGAATTGGTACCTCCACTTCATCCTTAGAATTTTCAGAATCCAGTTCCTCCGCCAATCCATCCTCGTCCTCTTCCTCCATCACCCTCTGCATTTCATCCCCTTCCTCATCCCCATCAGCAAAACCAGAACCATCTAATATTATCGGCTGGCTACTTTGCCCAGTATCAGGACCACAAACATTGTGTGGCACGTACTCCGACTCTTTCTCGGGTTGGCTAGCATCCACATCTTCTGGCTGTGATCCGGATAAAAAAATCTCGTTAGCCACTTCATTGCCTTGGCCGGGCTCATACCCCCTGTGGAGTTCTACGGTATTCTCCTCCTTCGGCACAGGTTGCACAAGTGCATATGGGTGGATTCTTCGGCCTCGACAGCACCTTAACAGGGACAACCAATGCTGGCTCCTATCTACCGGCATCAACTCCCACTTGACATTTTTACAGGATTTGGTCCACAATGCCTTAATACTGACGGAACATACTTCAGGATCCAGACCGAAACTAGTTGTCAACCAGTACTTCAACTGTCTAATGTCCAGTCTGTCCGGGTCTGCTAGTGTCATGACGCCATTTTTAAACTCGCTAAGATCAACCCCCAACTCATTATATCGAACATTACCAGCGCCGTAGTAAATAGTTAGATTTACTGATTCAGACATTTTCACCTATCAGACAATGTCATCTTCTCATTAATCACAACGAACACTAATATTACCCGCTACACGAACTATGCGCTAAAATGCCTCCACAAATATATTAACACTAAAATTCATAATATGACTTATATACACTAAGTAAACTATACAATTTAGATAAAATCAATTTGTGACGGCATGGTTATACCTTCGAACCATGTGTCCCTAGCTTCTTGCTCCTCTCTTTCACTCAGCGGCACCGGCCACCTCGCGGAGTACTTGCACCACCGGACAACGGCAGCGCCGCCCCCTCGACGACCGGAGGCTCAACTCTGGTCACCCCCCAAGCCGCACCTCCTCCTCCATAGCTGCTGCTCCTCCTCACCACCACCTCCTTCCCAACCGCACCTCCTCCACCCCACCATGGCTCCTCCCTCCCAACCGATGCTCCTCCTCACCACTATCCCATATCAAAAAAAACACCGTAGGCCGTTGGAGAATGCTATGATCTATCTATTCTGTGTCTTGGATGTGAAAATGGATGCAAACTGGAGGAGATTGGCGCGGGCTTGTGAGGTTACAGAGAAGAACGAGAGAGATATGAGGAAACAGAGTGCGAGCAGCGAGAGGAAGGAGACGGCCGCGCGAGAGCCTTATCCGGACACTTCGGTCAACACTTGGCCGAAAAGCTCTTCGGCCGCCCGCTGGCCGAAAAGAGCCCAATTCGGTCGCGCGTGGGCCGAAGCTACGATTTTCGGCCGGCCCACCACCGACGGCACCTCTTCGGCCCAGCCGAGCCCCACTTCGGTCAAAGCCTGGACGAAAAGTCTTTTTCGGCCAAACCCGGGCCGAAGATAGCCTCTTCGGCCACCGCGAGACCAACGGGGTAATAGTTTTGGTTTTTTCGCGTTAAGTGCTATAGTTTCCGAAGTTGCTGCACAAAAGTTATAGTTTTGAAAAAAAATCGCCACGCCGAGGGGAGGCGGCAGTGAGAATTTGTGGAGGGGAGGGATGAAGGCGGCGATACCGTGGCAAGGAGAGCAAGCCGAGGGAATGGGATGTGAGTGTGAGCGTTGTGCCATACTATGAGATAGTGAATTTTATTTTTTAAGATGAGTGAAAAAGGTGTGTGTTTGCTTCTTTATGGAAAACGGCTATTTGCTATAAAAGTCATTTTTAAGAAGAATTGCCAACAAATGATTTACAGGTGAGCATACAGTTTATTAAAATTATGATGCGACTCACTCTACTAAAAAGTACGATGCCACTAATCCTGACTAAAAACGGTCACCTGCTTGCATCTAAGACCAGTGAATATATATGTCTTAATTTTTTAATATGTGTTTATGTGTTCACTTTTGTAGATTAGAGATAAAAACTGATGGCTTATTATTTTAATATGTATATTCCTATATATTTTTATTTGTGCAACATATGAGAGAGATGGAGATGCATTATGTCATCGTTCAGAAAGAATCCATCAACAAGGTGGCGATGTCGTTGGAAGGGGCCAAAAATTGACCGAGTTTTATACAACAATATCAGTATATATATGCAATCAGAACAAAAATTAAATGGCCCGTGCCAACACACGGGCATTCTACTAGTAACCACAAAGGATTGCACATAGCACCAAAGTGATGAACCTGACGTCTCCTGCTTCTGCAAAGTCCCAAAATAGCCCTCCAAAGCCGAGCAGAAGAGAAATGTTTGTAGCATATTGTGTCACTGCCTGACTGCACAGCAGGTCACACCATGAAATGTTTCGTTTCTGAATACAAGTATGCAAGCATTCAGAATGTTACTACTACTAGGCACTGGAAACGAGCAGTACCTGCCAACAATGTTGACTGACAGATTCTTTCTTGTTCTTATCAGCGCCAGTATCTGAATCATAAACATCATTGTTGCAGTAAAGTAAAAATATAATACGTTCAGAACAGGGGAATGAATGGTTGAACATTGCTATTGATATCAGCATCGATTTACTTGTCAGAGTGTATGTTGTAGTAGTATTTTTCTGCATGTGAGTTTTACCTCAGATTGAGCCAGGTGATCACAAGGACAGCAGCAGCCAAGAGGCCAAAGTAGCATCTGGCAAAGAACAGCCCCGCATGGTTATAAGCAGCAGCAGTTCCTATCTGCAAGCGCAAGCAACCGTCATTGCAAATGTGTAAGGTGATCGTAGTTGCAAACCACCAAATACTGCGATCAATACTCATTCTGATTTGCTTGCCACCACACCAACAGGTTATGCAATTCTGAATTGCAAAGCGAAGCATTGGCAAGGGCAATGGGGAGGGAGGAATTTGGGGAACTCATGGTGAATGGCACGAGCGCCACGGAATACATGGGAAGCTTGGCCGCCCTCCAGAGCAGCGTCGCACGGGAGAGCTCGCCGGCGTCCCCCTCTCCGCCGGACGCCGCTAAGGCCGAGCACCGCACTCATCGTAGCGCGCGGCGCCTTCTTGCAGCCTCTACAGAGACGGCGACGCTGCCACGGGGACAGGGAGGCGCGTGAGGGGCGACAAGGATATGCGCGGGGGCAATACCGGCGAGCGACATCGGCTCGGAGGCGCTGGCTGGGGGAGCTTATCTTTGTTCAGGAGCGGCACTCCATCTCCGTCGGTAGCTGGGAGCGCGCGTGCATGGGTAAGGCTGAGCGGATCAAAGACTTTGACGCGCGGCAGTCCGTGGGCGGGCAGGTGAAGCGAGAGAGGTTTTTCTTGAGGTTTTTTAGCTCGTCACGTAGCGCGGCCGCCTCATTACCGGCTGCCACCCCGCGCTACCGCCTCCGTGCGCAGGTACCGCTCGTGGAGCGAGACGAGCGCATGGCCTACCTTCACCGCGGCCTGGTCCTCCCCACTATCGTGAAGCTCGCACGCATTGCCGCCGCAATTGCTCAAGATGACGGATCAAGATCCTGCAGCAGCGACATGGGTGAGGGATGCAGCCGACGATGGAGTGATGATTTCCATGGCCAACCCCTACCTATCCAAACAACCACTTAGAAAAGGCAAATCTCGGTGCATTAGGAAAATTAGGGTTTGGAATTGATTGTCATAAAACTAAATTTTATTAATTGGTAACATGCTATCAGTTCCAGCCCGTTAGGAAACTTTAGAAAAGTTAGAAAAAAATTTATTGTGAGGGTAAAAAAATCAATGTGATGAGATATCTCTACTCCTAATGTACTAGTTGGTGAATAGTCTCCACAGTTTATTTTTGCTGGGTTTTTTTCGTCTTTCCTCTCACCACCCCCTCCCATCCTGGTCCATCGGTTTATTTTTCTATCCACTCTTTATTACAACTAGGACTTTCCTAACGTATAACAAATCACGGATCTAACTTCCTTAAATTATTCATATCAATTGATTCCTTTTATTGGTTCAATTTGTCTAATGAAACAAATAACGAATTTTTAAGAAACAAATAATATATTTGAATCTAACTTTCCTAACTTATCTAAATCAATCGATTTCTCTCATTAGTGAAATTTGTTTTAGGAAACAAACAATAGACACGTCACAACTTTCCTCCCAATAAATAGTTTCTTAACATTTGCAAATTTTCCTAATCAGACACGTCACAAAACGGGCAGGTACTGATATCACGTTACCAAACAATAAAACCGCATTTGCATAAAAATCAGTTCAATATCCTAACTTTCCTAAATTTTTACCTTTCCTTGATAACATTCAATATTTCCTATGTTTTCCACCTATTGAAGGAAATAACCCCACCATCGATATTAGCATTTTTTTGGAATGAGATCTCCGGGTTATGATTTTTTTGCGATTCTTTCCAATTGTGACCTCTCCTTCCGCTCCGGCTCCTTCTCACATAATCACCTCCACCACAGCCAGCTGACGCCACCCTAGACCTCTTGCCTCTCCACACCTTCTCCGCCACCTCGTCCTCGTACTCCATTGATAATCCCTCCGCCACGTTTGTCCACGGCGGTGTCGAGGGCATGGCGCAACAGCGTACCAGTGGTAGAGCAGCGCATAGCAACAGGAAGAAGCACGCAGCAGGCGAGGCGAGCGGCCGACGTTGGAGGGCAGAGATGCTGCAGGCGTGGCTGAGGGGGCGGTCGGCAGAAGATGGCCGCGACAGGAGGCGGTGCGAGGCAGGGGTGCGACAGCGGGGCGAGCGAAGGGATAGGCGGCAGCAGACGGGACGAGCACAGCCAGCGAGAGTGTGACGCGCGGCCAGGGTGTGCGTCGCGCGGGGCACAGCGGTGCGGTGGATGTGGCGAGCGTGATGGCAACGGCGGGCGCGACGGACGCGGTGTGGCACGTGCGTGGGCATGGAGAGCCAGAGAGGGAGTGGCCCCGCGGGCACGAAAGAAGAGCTGAAGGCTCGGGCATGGGCGCGCATAGGAGCGGGCATGTGCCACGGTGTCAATGTGAGGAGCTCAGTGGCTACCCCTACAATGGCCATGGCGGATGGCGGTTCTCGGCCACGGCGAAATACCTAACGAGAGCAAACGAGAGGGGAGACTGGAAAAAGGCAAGAGGAGATCATGGCGGTGTCAATGGCACCCTAGGGGAGCTCGGGGCGGCGCGGATCGAACGATAATGTCGCGGTGGCCGAAGGTTGAGGAAGACTGCAACGACGTCGATCTGGGGGTGCTGGACTTGATCTCGTTGGCGTAGACAAAGTAGCGGAGGCATTCGGAGCTCCTCGACAAGCTCCTAGCCAGCAGGGAGGGCAGTGGCCGTGTGGGCGGGCTCGGTCATGGTGGTCGTGGCATCTGACTTCGTCCAAATCACCGGGATCGAGCGAGCGAGGAGGAGAAGTGGATCTGGGAGGGGGAGTCGAGGAGGAGTGAGGCCATGGGGGCAGGGGAGGCAGGGCGTCACCCTTATCCATTCCCCTTCGTTGCCGGCGAGGTGGTCGGGCAGGAGCCCTGCTCTGTAGCGACGGGCTCGGGGAACAGGAGAAGACGACCGTGCAGGGACTGGACCACTGGGCCGGTTCGGTGGCATGGCTCGGGGGGTAGGGGGAATCCCTTTTTCATCGTCATTTTGATTTTTAATGTACGCTAATACGTTTCTCCTTTTTAACACCGTTTTCTATTTATTCTTATACCAACTAAATGGATTTTATTAATTGTGAAACTATGCACACAATTCGAGCACAATATTTTCAGGTGGCACAAAAAGTTTGGGGCCAAAAGGAAATACATAAAATTAGGTTTGTATTTAATTGGTTATTTTAACTACCGTTGGACCTCTTATTAATTTGACAAGATTTAATTTATGGGTCAAATAATGTTGGGCTCAACATGTCAAAGATCAGTGGAATTTATAGAATACGGTGAACATTTTAGTTTTACTGTTTGACGAAATAATTTATTTGACTTTATTTTAAATTTGAATTGGGCTTTGATTTTTATCAAGTGGCAGTTTGGCTTAGCAAGCCTGATGACATGGAATCATTAGGGGGATGTCACTGTAGCTAACGACTTGAGGTGGTACATAATCTTCCCATTTCTGAAATTTCATTGTTAAATGATTGGGGAATATATCACACTATCCATTAGTTCAGTCAAGCTCACCACAAGTCCACACATTGTTGCCAATTGGGTAAGTCTTATTGGCGGGGAGAATAGGCTATGTGTGTGTGTGTGTTAGAGAGAGAGAGAGGGAGAGAGAGAGTGAGGAAGAGGGAGGGGGGAGAGTGTGTGTGAGGATTTGATGGTAAAAAAGGTCGCCAATGTCGTAATATTGAACTCTTAAAGTTAATGTGGCGCCGTTGCAACGCACGGACATTCTTCTAGTGGTGGTGGGATGTGAGACAAAAATAAATCTGACAAAAATAAACCAGACAAAATATAACCAGACAAAAATAAACCATGGACGCAATCCAACCAACTCAGACATGAGGAGTAGAGATATAACGTGTCATGTTAGGAAACTTTGGAAAAGTCAGGAAAGTTTTTATTGTGAGGGAAAAAATCAACGTGTGGAGATATGGAGGTGGAATGTGAGACGAAAAGAACCCAGACGAAATATAACCAGATGAAAATAAACCGTGGACGCAATCCTACCAACTCAGACATTAAGAGTAGAGATATAACCTGTCAAGTTAGGAAAGTTTTTATTGTGAGGGTAAAAAAATCAATGTGAGGAGATATGGTGGTGGGATGTGAGACGAACATAAACGGGACGAAAATAAACCAGACGAAAATAAACGGTGGACGCAATCCTACCAACTCAGACATTAGAGTAGAGACTAGTAGAACGCCCGTGCGTTGCTACGGGCTATGCATATAAATAAATAAAAAATATTAAGGTTGTCTTGGTCGGCACCCTTGATCCCTCTAAACCCTCCACCAACTCTGGCGCTCGCGACTTTCTGCCTAGCCACACCTGAATATGTTAACCCCTGCCTTTCCTTCGTCGGCAATGACCCGATGTTATTGTTGTTTTTTGCCTCCCGCCACTACCTTTTTTTGTCCACCCTGCAAAACCGCCCACCTTTCTCTTACTAACCCCCAGCCACTGCCACCCGCAATTGCCAAGTGCTAACGCTCATTGCTTCCCGTCCCAAGTCACCGCCGCCAACGCTACCCGGCCCAAGTCACCGCCGCCAACGCTACCCACAATTGAGGAGTGTTGATGCATTCCGCCTTGCCGCCGCGTTGCCCAAGTCCCCGCCTACATCATGCGTTGCTACGGGAGACAAAAATCATTGATGATCATCACATTGTCCACCTATTCTCGATGAATATGATCAATCCCAAGTCAATGAGTGGCGGAGCTTCCCACGAATGCTTGGAGGGGCAAAGACTTTTATGATCCCGTGCACATCAAGCAATATTGTCAAAAAAAATTATCATTATAGGACATTTTTTTCCACATATCAAGTAACCAATTCTGGTCGAACATAGTAATTTACAAATTTTTATATGATTGAAAGAATGGCACTGACCGAGACATTCTAAGAATGCCATTTTCCGTGAATAATCTCAAGCAACTACCCCCTCTACCAAAAAGCTTGTCTTAGATTTGTGTAGAAATAGACATATCTACACACGTTTTAGTGTTAGATTCATCTGTATCTAGATAAATCCAAGACAAGATTTTTATGACGGTGGTAGTATAATTTAGTCCATATGCATAACCTTTTCAGCATGCATAGAGCAATGATACACATTATGCCAGTAAACCTCAACCGGATCATCTTTGTGTGCATGTTGAACTTAGTACTATATATATACAACTAACTTGAATGATAATAAATATTTACACACAAATAAGATGGATGTTTTAGTATAACTGAAGTATACCCGACACGAAAAAGAGAACTGAAGCATACAAATGCACAACAGGAAAAGCGCACTTCTATTTACTTGGCAGAAACTCCTAAATAGTTGTATCTTAACATAAGTAAGCAGAAGCACTAAATTGTACATAGGAGAGGAGAAAGACACTGTTAAAAATTTGGATAGTCCCAAACCGCAGCTAATGGAAGTCCAGGTGCAGTGGATAGTAAAAAAATGAAAGGATTTTTTCTCTAGCACACATTTCTTATCCTCTCTCTTTTGCTTTTTCTTTCTTTTACTCTCAACTTTTATTTGAGAGAATCTTTTACTCTCAACTTAATCACACCATAACTGAACTGCAACTCTGCAAGCCCAGACTGCGAGCCCAATTTTCTATCTCACGCAGGAGCGGGTCATAAGACATCTTCGTTCTTTCATTGAACCGAACCACACCACAGATTGAACTGAGCCCCCCAAAAAAGACTGAACCACGCCCAAGTTCCTGTCTCACAAAAGCAGGTCACGCCGGTGCATATAGTTTAGGGGAGCTGAGGCAGAAAAGGAAGGCAGCAGAGGTTGGGCCAGCCTGTGGGCTGTGGCATAGAGATGGGCAGGAGCGAGAAGGCTGGCAGAGAGCACGGTAGTTGGTGGTGAAGGTCCGTCAGAAGCGCGGACTCTGCACACTCTGCCGCTGTGCAATGTCGGCATCGCCCGTGCGCCGATGCGGATGCAGTCTACCAGGGGTCCATTTTCTGATGGAGTCTTGCAATGCTTCTTCACTATGTACAAAAAGCACCATCTATTTAGAAACAGATGAAGTACATACTGCATAATCAGTTGGTCACACACCTCAAGAATCAATACATCAGGTCACCAAAACATCAGAAAATGGTCTTTTAAACATGACGACGGGTGAAAAATGCAACAGTACATTGATCTTCTAAATTCCGCAACAAACTCTCAAATTGTTTTTTTTTTTCATTCTGAATCTGTAGAGAAAATAGGAAGATCAGGCTACTCACCAAAACCTGACATTGAAGTCCACACCTATGCCAAGCTTATATACCATCAGCGTGAGGCCCCTTCTCCCCTGAGTCTGAATACAGAAAGATAGATATGGAAACAAATCAATTATCTTTATAGCTTTCTACCCCAATGGTTTTTTATTAACATTCGGAAGACGTTTTCAGTACTGATTCTTCTAACTTGCACTTGCCCACAACCCGTCGCAAGAGAAAGAAAGCATCAAAATATGGATTGTTAGTAAAAACAAAGAATCACGAGCGTACTTTAGGCTGTTGCAAACCCACATATATGAATATGAGGGAAAGAGAGAGGCAACCTAGCAGCCAGCTCAGCCAGCAATGGTAGCTGTCGCTGCTTCTTGCTCCTCCTGGTCAGTGCTAGTCACTCCTCCTGCCTCAAGCAGCTGCGCATGCAGCCAACAACAATTCAGAGATATAAGATGACAGATAACAGAAAACCAGAAAGCAAGACAACGACACAGTGAAAAATGTTCAGATTGCAATTCGTGTATACCAAGCTATGCTATGCATTTTGGCATAAGTTGTGGAACCACACACATATTTTCATTTAAATAAAAGTAGTACTCAAGGTCTGAATTCAGTTTCAGAGAACAAAGCACGCATACTGAACTGTCTTCTCTATGTCTACAACATGCACTAGAAGTATGGAACTAATGGCAGTGTTTTGTCTATACAAGATATTAGTATATTCTACATGTTTTTGATTCTGAGGGTATTATAAATTAGTATAGACTATCTATCATTCAGTTTTTGCATAGAAGTTCAGTTTCCTTGCGTATGGTTTTATCGAAAGAAATATAGATTATCCCTAGGCTCACCATTTATAGGTTCAAGGAGCAAACAATTCTTTTGTGAAGTTGACACAATGGTATGTTGTAGCATGTTGGTGTATAAGTTTATCCACCATTTATAGGGAATACATATACTTCTTAGGTTCCCTTGCTGCAAATGTGGAAAAACTTAAATACAGTGAAGGAATGTGTTTTGGGATGGAGAACGCCATTTCCAGTAATAGTTGGAGAACCTCAAAAGAATTGCTCGAGTAACTGTTACGATCTTATGATGATGGCAGCACACCAAACGCCAGTTGATCTAGGATCGATCTATATTATTAGATCGGAAGGGAGAACAGAGGTAGCAGTTGGGGATATAGAGGAGTTCATAATCTCACTATTCATTTCTCTACTCGCTTGAGGTACAACTCCTTAAAGCCATGTCTTCATATGCCCCAAAAGGCCAGACTAAGGCCTACATTCCCAGTCACATATTCCAGGAACAAAAGGCTAACACACTGACAGGCCCAGTGCATAACCAAAATGACTAAGCTACCGAGCTATCATAGGCTGGGTTGTGACAGTAACATGTTTCCAGGTAGCAGAGTACATAATCTTTCAAATTATAGACAAGGATATACAAGAAACACTTACCTAGGTACTTTGTATTTTCTTCCTAGCTGGTGCTCAAAACCTAATACGTACCTGGGGTTGCCAGATACGTTTTCAATTTCATTCCATGGTGGACATCAGTGGAGCTGGAGAAAGTGAGCATGTAACGATATCACTATATCAGTACAATGGCGCAGAGCCAAATCAGAACACAGGAAAGTGGTCATTTCTCAGTTATGAACTTATGATTGATCACAGTAAGTTAGAAAACAGTAAAATGCAGCAATTCAGAACTAAGAGGCACAACAAAGCTAATTGAACATGACTGAGAACTAATGGTAGTGCTTTCTGCTGCAGCAGCTTGCTTTTGGTTTTGCTCATGACTACATTTTCTCAAGATTTTTAGGTTGCGCAGTTTGGCAGCGTCTGCACGCCCTACATGTAGTTGTGCACCTCCTCCTCCTGTATTCTTGCATGCAATCAATGGTTTCAGCTCTCTATTTATCAAAGATTACAATATATATTCAGTAACAATGCTTTACTACATTTGGTGGATTATTGCATTTGTATTAATTTATATTGTTATCATGCTAGAAGATTATATTCTGTATGAAGGCTTTTAACAATGCTTCGTCAGGCCGTTCCCGCCGATGCTACTGTTCGTGCTATCCCCCCAGTGCCTAGCATCACCGGCAACAAGTTCAGCGCTGTCCGATAAGGTGCCCTGCAGGGACAACCTCGGTCGACCTGTCATTGAACTTCAGTCGTTTTAATGGCTGCTAAAAGAACAAACACCTTAAACTACAGAGGGCATAGACAGCAATGAACACCTAGTCACAGAGGCAACACTCACCAGCAAGTAAGCAGGGCAGGCCCAACGCAACCGTCTTAACCCCTTCACTCACTTTTTCATCGTGTAGTTGAGCTGCTTCCACCCCAGGCATCGTCCCTGAGGAGCTCAAAGCTCAGCTAGAAGAACGTATTCTTTGAGGTCGCACCGGATGCACCAGAACACCGGATACAGTAGGCATAGGCTAGCCCACAGGCGTGCCCTACATGCACCATCCGATCATGAGGTTATCAGGCTGTTAGATCAAAAAGTATTAGTTTGTAAGAGATACACTAATTGATATAAACTCAATATTCATCGATCTCAGTCTCCAACAAGTATGAAAAAGTAACTCTGAATTGCTAAAAAATAAGAATGAAACTCTTAATTGCTTGAGACAAACTGAAAAGGGTAAACTTGCGACTATTTGCCAATAAAGTTTCCATCTCCTGTGAATAGATGGAGGGAGGTAGCAAAGATCATAACTTAGTAGAAGTGGTGGAGAGAGGGCCGGATCCAGCAGCAAGGTGGGGGAGACCCGATCTGTAGAGAGGCAAGGAGGGGAGAGATCGACGGACCTAAGGCTGCGGCGGTTTCCACGTGTATCCTTGTCCCCGACGGCAGCGGCGGCTCCCATGTACTCGGCAGGGACGCTGGTGGAGACCATGGCGTGGCGGCGCAGAGGAGGCAGCAATGCATGGAGAGGAAGTTTGATGAGCCTACGGCCAGCGAGGAGACGGAAACGCCTGGCGCACATGAGGATGATGGTGAGGCCCACTAGTAGAAAAGGGGGCAATGTCCAGGCCGGGCCAGCCCATTAGTCCCGGTTCAATCCAGAACCGGGTCCAATGGTGAGCCACGGGGCCGGCCGGGTCACGTGGGCCATTGGTCTCGATTCGTCTGGACCTGATTCGTCTGGACCTATTGGTCCCGGTTGGTGAGACGAACCGGGACCAATGGGCCTCGCTTCTGGCCCAACACCATTTGTCCCGGTTGGTGGCTTGAACCGGGACCAAAGGCTGCCCTTTAGTCTCGATTCGTGCCACGAACTGGGACCAATTAGTTGCTTATATATACCCCTCGCCCGCGAGCAGAGCACTCTCATTGCTCTGTTTTTCGTGGCCGGCGAGGGAAGAGCTTTGTGGTGCTCTAGCTCACCTCCTATGCACACGAGGTGTTCGATGGAATGCCCGAGCCACACTACTTAAGCTTTCTCCTCTCCAAGCTCGACCTTCAAGCTCCATTTTCCTCAATATTTGTCTAGGTTTAGCGGTCCGTCACGTCCCGTCCCCGTCTTCACCGCCGTCGATCGCCCGCGCCAATCTCGTCGCCGACATCACCGTGGTGAGCCTCTTGTTCTTATCTTCTTTCTGAAAGGAAAAAAAATTCTTACTTGTATGTTTATATAGATACTTGTATAATTTTCTTACTTTTATTATTGCATCTTATATAGTGCGATGGTTTTGGTATCCGCCCCCATCGGCCCTCGTCCATTCTATGATTCGGATGTGGTATATATTATCTTTTCATAACTATTGGTTCATTTATTGTTTATGACAATTATGCCGACCAACGTGACATAGATTTTATTTATCTAGGAGGTTGTTGAACTGGAAATTCCAACCGACCCTATTGTGAGAGGTTAAATTTAGTTGAAGAAGAAAACAATTTGTTGAAGGAAAAAATTAGAAAAATTGAGGAGGAGAAGATGATATTGGAGTTGCATGTTGCGGATGTCGTCGATGATCACAAGATCAAGATGGATGCAATGTGTTTGAAGATTAGAAAGATTAGAAAATATGTCATTCATACCGAGGCTTGGTATCATTATGCCGTTGGATCAGTTGTTACATTGGTTGTGATTATGATCGCATTTGTTTTCGCATTGAAATGTTTTACATAGTTTCAGTATATGGTTTAATTAATTTAGATGCTCTGCAGAGCTTTATGTTGTTAGATGAGAACTATGTATGTACTTTGGTTTTAATGTGATGATGAACTTCTATTAATTTGGTCACTTAATTATCTATTCATGATGTTCTGTAATGATTTTTGGCACACTTAATTATATATAATGCACGCAGATGAACCGGCAATGGATGTACGGTTCAAGACACACCTCCGAGTACATTAAGGGCGTGCATGATTTTCTCGAAGTGGCTGAGGCAAACAAGCAGAATGGTTTTATGTGTTGTCCATGCCCTATATGTGGGAATACGAAGTCTTACTCTGACCGGAAGATCCTCCACACCCACCTTCTTTACAAGGGTTTCATGCCATACTATAATGTTTGGAGGAGGCACGGAGAAATAGGGGTTATGATGGAAGACGGCGAAGAAGAAGAGTACGATGATAACTATGTGCCCCCTTAATACGGTGATGCTACTGAACGTCAAGAGGAACCAGACGATGTGCACGATGATGCTGCAACGGGCGAAGCTGCTGAAGATCAAGAGAAACCAGACGATGTGCCCGATGATGATGATCTCCGCCGGGTCATTGTCGATGCAAGGACGCAATGCAAAAGTCAAAAGGAGAAGTTGAAGTTCGATTGCATGTTAGAGGACCACAAAAAAGGGTTGTACCCCAATTACGAAGATGGCAACACAAAGCTCGGTACCGTAGTGGAATTGCTGACGTGGAAGGCAGAGAATGTTGTGCCTGACAAAGGATTTGAGAAGCTACTGAAAATATTGAAGAAGAAGCTTCCAAAGAATAACGAATTGCCCGACAGTACATACGCAGCAAAGAAGGTCGTATGCCCTCTAGGATTGGAGGTGCAGAAGATACATGCATGCCCTAATGACTGCATCCTCTACCGCGGTGCGTACAAGGATCTGAACGCATGCCCGGTATGCGGTGCATTACGATATAAGATTAGAAAAGATGACCCTGGTGATGTTGACGACGAGCCCCCCAGGAAGAGGGTTCCTGCGAAGGTGATGTGGTATGCTCCTATAATACCATGGTTGAAACGTCTGTTCAGAAACGGAGAGCATGCCAGGTTGATGCGATGGCACAGTGAGGACCGTAAGAAAGACGGGAAGTTGAGAGCACACGCTGACGGGTCGCAGTGGAGAAAAATCGAGAGAAAGTACTGGGATGAGTTTGCAAGTGAGCCAAGGAACGTATGGTTTGCTTTAAGCGCGGATGGCATTAATCCTTTCGGGGAGTAGAGCAGCAATCACAGCACCTAGCCCGTGACTCTATGTATGTATAACCTTCCTCCTTGGATGTGCATGAAGCGGAAGTTCATTATGATGCCAGTTCTCATCCAAGGCCCTAAGCAACCCGGCAACGACATTGATGTGTACCTAAGGCCATTAGTTGAAGAACTTTTACAGCTGTGGAATAGAAACGGTGTACGTACGTGAGATGAGCACAAATAGGAGGAATTTAACCTAAAGGCGTTGCTGTTCGTGACCATCAACGATTGGCCCACTCTCAGTAACCTTTCAGGACAGACAAACAAGCGATACCACGCATGCACGCACTGTTTACTTGACACCGATAGTATATACCTGGCAAGCACAGGAAGAATGTGTACCTGGGCCATCGTCGATTTCTTCCGACCAACCATCAATGTCGAAAGAAAGGCAAGCATTTCAAAGGCGAGGCAGATCACCGGAAGAAGCCCGCCATGCGTACCGGTGATCACGTACTTGCTATGGTCAATGATTTACACGTAATCTTTGGAAAGGGTCCCGGCGGACTAGCTGTTCCGAGTGACGCTGGGGGACACGCACCCATGTGGAAGAAGAAATCTATATTTTGGGACCTACCCTACTAGAAATACCTAGAGGTCCGTTCTTCGATCGACGTGATGCACGTGACGAAGAACCTTTGTGTGAACCTGCTAGGCTTCTTGGGCGTGTATGGGAAGACAAAAGATACAACTGAGGCACGGGAGGACCTGCAACATTTGCATGAAAAAGACGGCATGCCTCCAAAGCAGTATGAAGGTCCTGCCAGCTATGCTCTTAACAAAGAAGAGAAGAAAATCTTCTTTGAATGCCTGCTTAGTATGAAGGTCCCGACTAGTTTCTCGTCGAATATAAAAGGAATAATAAATATGGCAGAGAAAAAGTTTCAGAACCTAAAGTCTCATGACTGCCACGTGATTATGACGCAACTGCTTCTGGTTGCATTGAGGGGGCTTCTACCGGAAAATGTCCGATTAGCCATTGTGAAGCTTTGTGCATTCCTCAATGCAATCTCTCAGAAGGTGATCGATCCAGAAATCATACCAAGGCTAAGGAGTGATGTGGTGCAATGTCTTGTCAGTTTCGAGCTGGTGTTCCCACCATCCTTCTCCAATATCATGACGCACGTCCTAGTTCATCTAGTTGACGAGATTGTCATTCTGGGCCCCGTATTTCTACACAATATGTACCCCTTTGAGAGGTTCATGGGAGTCCTAAAGAAATATGTCCGTAACCGCGCTAGGCCAGAAGGAAGCATCTCCATGGGCCATCAAACAGAGGATGTCATCGGGTTTTGTGTTGACTTCATTCCTGGCCTTAAGAAGATAGGTCTCCCTAAATCACGGTATGAGGGAAGACTGACTGGAAAAGGCACGCTTGGAAGGGACTCAATAATACGCAGGGACGGATATTCTTGGTCTCAAGCACACTACACAGTTCTACAGAACTCTACCTTGGTGACCCCGTATGTCGATGAACACAAGAACAGTCTGCGCTCCAAACATCCAGAGTAGTGCGACGACTGGATTACATGTGAACACATCAGGACTTTCAGCAGTTGGTTGGAAGCACGTATCAGAGGTGACAACACTGTTTGTGATGAGTTGTATTTGTTGTCCAGGGGACCATCTTTGACTGTATTGATTTGGAAAGGATACGAGATAAATCGGAATACATTTTACACGATTGACCAAGATCAAAAGAGCACCAACCAAAACAGCGGTGTCCGCTTTGATGCAACAACCGAGAGGGGAAAGGACACATATTATGGTTACATAGTGGACATATGGGAACTTGACTACGGACATGATTTTAAGGTCCCTTTGTTTAAGTGCAAATGGGTCAATCTGTCAGGAGGCGGGGTACAGGTAGACCCACAATACGGAATGACAACAGTGGATTTGAAAAATCTTGGGTACACTGACGAACCGTTCGTCCTAGCCAATGATGTGGCACAGGTTATCTATGTGAAGGACATGTCTACCAGGCCGAGAAAGAGAAAAGATAAGGAAGCGAATACATCATACGATGAGCCAAAGCGCCACATAGTTCTTTCAGGAAAAAGGGACATCGTGGGAGTGGAGGGCAAGACAGACATGTCTGAAGATTATGAAAAGTTTCATGAAATTCCTCCCTTCAAAGTCAAGGCTGACCCCAGCATCCTGATAAACGATGAAGATTATCCATGGTTACGGCGCAATAAGCAAATGACACAAGCGAAAAAAAAGTGAAGACTTTCTCCCGCAACTATTATGATGATACCATGCCAACTTTGTAACTGACGAGTATGATACCATTGTCCGTTTTGTACATGCACAAGCTATGTGGGTCAATTTATGATACCATGCCAGCTTTCAACTTTTTCAGAATTCATTTGAAATGCTTTAATGTCTTATGGTTCGGCCCTCGTAATAATTAAAAATAGCAACAATAAGTATTTTGTTGTAAGTAGAAACAAAAGAAAATAAATAAAGCAAGAAAGAAAACAAAAAAACAAAAAAACAAAAAAACAAAAAAACAAAAAAAGTGTTTTCAAATTTGAAAACTAATGGCACTAACAGAAAGTTTATAATTTTTCTAAAACTAAAAGCAAAAAGAATTGAAAAATAAAGCAAAAAACAAAGGAAAATAAATAATGTAGAAAACAAAACAAAAAAACAACAATAAGTATTTTGTTGTAAGTAGAAACAAAATAAAATAAATAAAGCAAGAAAGAAAACAAAAAAATAAAAAAAGTGTTTTCAAATTTAAAAGCTAATGGCACTAACAGAAAGTTTATAATTTTCCTAAAACTAAAAGCAAAAAGAATTAAAAAATAAAGCAAAAAACAAAAGAAAATAAATAATGCATAAAACAAAACAAAAAACTAGGAAAAAAATTTAAAAATAGCAACAATAAGTAAAGAAAACAAAAGAACAAAAAAATGCCTCCTACTGGGCCCCCACGGCCTGAATACGACATGAAACCCTACTATGGGCCAGGATTCAGGCCCGTAGTAGGCCCAGAAGGCCCATCATACAAAGCAATAACAAGTAGGCCCGAAAGCCTCCGATGGAGAGGAGCTCAAGAGGGGGGCGGCAATAGGGCTTATAAACCACTGCGCGCCCCTCTCAACTAGCGAGGTGGGACTAAACTTTGGCCCCGACACGGGCAGCACAAGGGCCTTTGGTTCCGGTTGGTGGCACCAACCGGGACTAAGGGGGGGGGCATTGGTCCCGGTTGGTGGTACCAACCGGTACCAAAGGTCGCCGCTTCCCGCCCTTTGGGCTGCCGAAAAAGAGGCCTTTGGTCCCGGTTGGTGGCACCAACCGGGACTAAAGGGTGCATTAGTCCCGGTTGGTTTCACGAACCGGGACCAATGCTCGTGGTATATAAGTAGCACTTCGCAATTTTGCAGAGTTCATCACCACAGTTGCCCCCCGACGACGCCGAGCACATCGTCGCCGCCAGGCTGCCCCGACGCCGCCCGCCG
>NC_041381.1:113878179-113888606 GCF_002162155.2 Triticum dicoccoides
CCCGCGCCCGTCGTCGTCGCCGCCCGCACCCTCGCTGTCGCCCGCGCCCTCGCCCGTCGCCACCGCCGCGCGCCGTCCCTGCCCCAACGCGCGCCGCCCCTGCCCGGCTGCGCGCCGCTCCTGCCCCGACGCCGTCGCCACGCCACTGCTCGCCCCGACGCTACCCGCCGCGCGCTCCTCCCTCTGTGAGCACCGCGCCTCTGCGGCCCCGCCGCCGCCGTGCTATTTTTTTAGTTATACATGCTATTTTTTATATGTTTTTAGATTCATATATGTATGTATGTATTTTTTAGATGTATGTATTTTTTAGATATATGTATTTTTTATGTTTGTTTATATGTATATGTATGTATTTTTTACATGTTTTTTTATGTATGTATGTATTTTTTCAATTGTAATGATGTTTTAAAGTATACATATATACAAAAGTTAGATTTTTAGAAAAGTTTTATCTATATATGTTCTCTGATTTAGTACATTTTAGGTTAGTTTAATTTTTAGAAAAAATTTATATATCTAGCTAGAAAAGGAAGAAGAAGAAAAAGAATGAGAGGAAAAAGAAAAATAAGAAGAGGAAGAAAAGGAGAAGAAGAGGGGAGGAAGAAGAGAAGAAATAAATAAGAAGAAGAAAAAAGAAGAAAAAGAAGAGGAGAAGAAGAAAGGAATAGAGGAGAAGAAGAAGAAAATTCTCCTCTATTCCTTTCTTCTCCTCTATTCCTTTCTTCTTCTCCTCTATTCCTTTCTTCTTCTCCTCTTTTTTTTCTTCTTCTTCCTTCTTCCTTCTTCCTCTTTTTTTCCTTTTCCTTATTTTCCTTTCTCGAGGAAGAAGAAGAAAAAGAAGAGTAGAAGAAAAAGAAAGGAATAGAGGAGAAAGAAGAAACTTCAACACGAGGGGGGGTACTGATACCCCCTCCCCGATAACATTATTTTCCCATGTATATGTATGTCGCGTCGTTGTCAATATAGATAACCCCCTCGAGATAACTTCGACATGAGGGGCGGTCGATATATATACCCCCCTCTCGACCGTGATAACTTATACAACGGCAGCACCCCCCTCGGCCCTCTCGCTCGACCAAAACTCTCGAGGACACCCAAACCCTAGAGAAAAAACGATGTTGGTCTCCTACCCCCTCCCGCCGCGCCCCTACCCGACAAATTAACTCTCTCGAGGCCACCCAAATTTACCAAGTTAAAAGAGCGTTGTCGTCGAGGCCACCCCAAACCCTTGAAGCGTTGTGTCGAGGCGACCCCAAACCCTAGAGAAGCAGCGTCGAGGCCACTAACATGATTCCTTATTGTGATTAGCTAGCTAGTTCTACATTTGCCACTAATATATATATATATCCATCTGTACCATGTTTGAATAATAATTGACATGTTGTAAATATTTGCAGAAACTATGAAGCACTCCCGAGACGAAGAAACAGAAGCGATGTTGGGGCACATAATCGCACAAGGAAGTGATGAAGTTGCGTCATTTCTCAACGACACCGATGGTCAGGAAGGACTGGGTGAAGAAGAGGGCTATGTTCATGATGGTTTCGGCCCATTAATGCCGGTACAAGAAGAGGACTATGTTCATGATGGCTTCGGTGACACAATGGAGGTGCAAGAAGGAGACCGTGCTGACTGCTCCGGTGACCGAACCGAGTCCGGCCAGGTATATATATATATATTAGTTAAGCCCGTGCTGACTAGTTAATTGATGCATCCATTGTTTTGGTATATGTACACATATTAATTACTCTCGTCTTTCTTCCATATAATTTCTAGCCCTCCGGATCGAGCACAACTTTGGTAAGGAGACAATGCCCGAAGAAAAAGTTGAGCTCGGATGAAAAGTTTGAGATCATAGAAATCGCGCCCGACGGCGAACCGATTGAACCCATCCGGACAAGGAAGGCATTTTCTGCTCAGTGCGGGGTTTTTGTTAGGGACAAGATCCCGATCAGCATCCATCAATGGTATAAGCCTAAGGAGGAAGACCCTGAGGTGTCTTATGTCAATGATATGCCGAAAGAAGATCTTTGGACTCAGCTGAAGGCAAATTTCACCCTACCGCCAGAGGAGGATCCGGAGAAGCCAGTTAAAGAGCAATTAATCAAGTCTTGTGCTCTTAAGAAGATGGCAACCCTAATGAGGAGGTGGAGGAAAGAGCTAAACGGTTTTGTCGACAAAAAAAAGACACCAGAATTCATCGGCAAATATGAGAAGATCAAAGATCACTGGACCGCATTTGTGGCCCACAGGACATTGGAAAAGAGTAAGAAGATGTCGGCAACAAACAAGCAAAATGCTGCGAAGAAGAAGCTTCACGATCGCATGGGGTTAGGTGGCTACCTCAAAGCCCGGCCTAAGTGGTCCAAGGCTGAGCATGATCTGCTTGAAAAAGGGATCGAACCAGAGACAATGTACTGGCCAGACCGTTGTCTGACTTAGTTCTTCGGGGCTGGCGTAACCTTGGACCCTGTAACAGGGAAGTGCCATTGGACGGACGAGCAACTGCAAATACCAGTCAAGAACCTTCGACACTATATCGATGCAGCGCAGCGAGGGACGTTCCTTCCAAACAGGGAGAAGGACGAGCTCATAATGGCCCTTGGGAATCCTGAGCACCCTGGACGGACACGAGGCACGCCAGGCTCCATTCCGTGGAAGGTTGGTTTTCCGGACGCAGGGGGTTACAAAACCCACGAGAGGAGGAAGAAACTGGAGCAGGACCAACTGCAGGCGTTGCACGAAAGGGTAATGGGGCTAGAGGAACGAGAAGAGGAACGAGAAGCAGCAGATCGCAGCAAACGACCTGCCGAAGCTTCCCCCGAAGCTACCCCGCCATCTCAGCGGAGAAGCAGCGTGGCTTCCACCGAGCTGCTTCAGCCGGAGCATGTCTTGACGGCTCCTGCCACCTATCCCATGGATGATATCACGGAGTCTCAAAATTGCCACATTATGGCGCGGTGGATGAATTTGAAGGTCAAGGCGGCTGTTGGCCAAGTTTATCCTAGTGGACCCGGCACAACTTATCACTGCTAGCCGATTCCAGAAGGATATGCTAAGGTGATGATGGATGAAATAACGGAGGGATTTGAGGACCTCCTGCTTGACCACCCTATCGATGAAGGGGAGACTAGGCTGGGTTCTGCTCTGAAGACTCCATGCCTATGGTGGAAGGAGCTCATCAACCTTCCGAACTGGACGCCTCCGCCTCCTCCTCCTCCTCTGGCGAGTCAGGGCACTCCGCCTCCTCTACCGCCTCCTCCTCCGGGGAGTGACGATCAGGGCACGCGTTGCAGCACTCTGCTTCCTTCTTCGGCGCGTGGCGGCACTCCACCTCCTTCTCCGCCTGCGCCGGCGCTCCCGAGCAGCCAGCAGCCTCCTCCTTCTCCGCCTCGCCAGCAAGGGCGGAAGAGACCCGCCGCCGCCCCGGCTGCTCCGGCGTGTCGTAGTCCTTCTCCTCCGTCTCATAAGCAAGCACGAAAGAAGACAGACGCCGCAGCCGCTCCGTCTGCTCCGGCGTCTAGCAGCACAAGAAGAGGAGAGAGGCAATACAGATACGGTCCACCTCTAAAGCCTCTAGAGAAGTTACCGTACGAGAGGACCGAGGAGGAAAACAATACGATCGTGCGGACCCACGTGAAGAAGTTCTTTGAAGGGGTGAAAGCAAAGAGACATCCACCTCCGGAGGAGAAGGTAGATCCGATGAAAGCAAAGCGCACTCTCGATGCCCTGAGGAAACCGGCAAAGTCTCCGCCGAGAACCAACTATGAGCGCATTACTGAACAGACATATCTCCAAGCGGAGCGGTCGGGAAGTACTGTCAGACATCAAAGAGCAAAAGAACGAGCAGCTGTGAAAAAAATTGACCAGCTCGGCGAACAAGCAAACCAATCGTGCCCCCCGCTCAATGTGTCTAGCGGCAACATCGTCGCTAATGTTCCGGGGATGGTGGCCGGTTATGGCAATCTACAAGATTACCTGCCTGACGATACACTTCCTGATTTCATGGAGGTGGAAGAACACAAATACGAGTACGGGAAGCCTCTCGTCAAAGATGAAAAATCTCTAACAACGATGATGCGAAGATTCCATACTTGGTACATGAAAACCTGCAGAGAGTCTGGGGGGACGAATACTTTGTATCTGAGAATTAAAGAGGAGCACGACCTCGTTGGAAATGATCTGTTGCCTGTTCCATTTGAGGAGTTCTTCAAGGTCTTCAATCAAAAGGCCCACGATAAATTAACGGTCTTTTGCTACTGCCTGTAAGTACTATTTCTGTCATTAAGTCTCTATATATAGCTCGGCTCTTTCATTGCATGTATTTATAATTAATTATCCTCAGTATATCATGCAGATTGAAGATCGTCGAGTGCAAAAAAAAATGAAATTTATGATATTGGGTTCATTAACACAAATATCATAGATGTATTTCTGGTTGAAAAGCACGTCAAAGAGGCCAAGGACAACTTGCTACAATCGTTGATCAAAAATCAAAACAAAGATATCATACTCTTTCCTTACAACGGCAAGTGAGTGTTACTGTCGTTTGCATATTCGGTTTCCCTTATTACTCGAGCGAGATTATAGTAATGTAATTGATGAGTTATGCATACGTGCGCAGGTAACACTATATTCTTCTGGAGATTAAGCTTGAGCGTGGACTAGTAACCGTCTTAGACTCGAGACGGAAAGATCCCAAAACCTATGCGAACATGACTGAAATGCTCAGCAAGTAAGTTCAATCGATCATTATCGCACCATATCGGCAACTTTTTGTTCATTTCCTGATATCTCAAGTAATAATAATTATTTTCTTTGTCTTGCAGGGTTTGGAAACAGTTCACCGCAGAAGCTCCGGGACTGCCGAAGGAGCTGCGATATACATACCCGAAAGTAAGTACTACTGGCTAGCTAGTTGCGCGCATCTCCCGTTGATTCTATAGCTATACTTTCATCAATGCCATTTATAATGCTTCATTTGATTGACCTCTATTTCTCGTAAAGTGCTTGTGGCAGGAACAAGGGAATGATTTCTGTGGATACTACGTGTGTGAGTTCATCCACACCGAGACTTTAAAAAACAAGCGGGGCTACTCTCAAAGACAATATGAAGTGCGTAAGCAATAATATTCATAATTTCATTTTATTACACCATCATTTCTGTTGAGTTTCATTCATATATATGTATTAATTAACCCCCTTCTTCAAATTAGACGTGGCAGATGCGGAATGAACTCCTAGAACCAGATCGCATGAAAGTAATTCAAGAGGAATTGGCGGGATTCTTTCTTGACCACGTCATCAATAAAGCCGGAGAATACCATGTGGAAGTTGATTTCAAATGCTAGGGGACTGTAATTGAGAGATCTTATATATTGTACATGTATGTAGCTAGTAGCGTCGGACGTACATGATACGAAAACTTGTTGTTCGACCAATCTCTCGGAGAAGGAGAGGTCGATCGATCATTTCTCTTGGTATGCATGACGAATTTCTGTACTCAGTGGTTCCCTTCATTTTCTTACTAGCTAGCGTGTCGAGGGCTATATGTATA
The DNA here is from genome assembly GCF_002162155.2 of Triticum dicoccoides. Lineage (NCBI taxonomy): Eukaryota > Viridiplantae > Streptophyta > Magnoliopsida > Poales > Poaceae > Triticum > Triticum dicoccoides. The sequence continues at coordinate 113,883,737 of NC_041381.1, forward strand.
TAGTACGTAGCGTCGACCAAGCATGGACATAAGAGAGGACACTTCTCTCTATTAATTAGCTAGCTAACACAATATATGAAACACCTAAATTAACCCCCCAAACCCCCAACCTCCCCCCCCCTTTCAAAAAAAAAACAAAAACCCCAGCCACTGGAATGGTGACGCGTGGATGTCTTTTGGTCCCGGTTGGAGCCACCAACCGGGACCAAAGGCCCCCCTGCCTGTGCTCGGCGCACCGGCCACGTGGATGACCATCTGTCCCGGTTCGTGTTAGAACCGGGACTAAAGGGGGGAGGTATTAGTAACGACCCATTAGTCCCGGTTCATGAACCGGGACTAAAGGCCCTTACGAACCGGGACTAATAGGTGTTTTTCTACTAGTGGCCGTTGCTGGCGATGTACGGGTGGGCGGCGGCGGCGGCATGGCCAGGGCGACTGTGTCCTAGGGAGGGAGACGAGAGCGGGTTAGGGATAGGGCTTTACGTGGCGGCGGCGGCGTATGGGATGACTCGGGTTTTTTTTGTGCCCGTGCATGAAGAAGAATGACATAGAAAAACCTAACATGAAGGGATGGTGGTAAGGTAGGACGAAAAAAACATACAGAAAAAATCAGACGAAAATGGTGGGCCGAAATTTAACCGGCGGAGACTACCAACTAAGACAATAGGACTAGAGATTCCAAACGAACATGAAGTAGCAGGGGATCTCCTGATTTGGACTGTACTAGTGTAATGGAAAACGTAGTAACACTAATACCCATTTTGGTGTGATTGAACATGAATTAAAGGAGCGGTCATGTGATGTGATGAAGGGTATCTCCTGATTTTGATTGTCATTAAATTAAGAATCTATTCCTGCCTTTACGTGCAGTGCAAAGGAGTTTGGAAGGCAAGCCCTTTAATCAAGCAAGCGCAAGCGGCAATAGATTTTTAATCGCCGCAAATCACATCGTCTGTTTGTGTATTCTTGAAGCCCCGCAGCTGTCTGTCACCACCAATCGATCATTCTCTCAACCCCTCCGATCCATCCCTGCTTATGACGTTCTGGGGTAAGCCGTAAGCCTTTCCCCGTCCCGTATCAAGTCTCCTACATGTGATGTTCATATGGCGTCGTAGCTTATAATCAAGTATCTGCTATCTGCTGTGGACTACGGCTGATTTGATTTGTGCAGGCGTGGAACTCAGGCCCGGGGAACCCTACGTGCACCGTCATCCGCCATCACTCGGTCGTCTCTCCATTACAAAGGTTATAATCATTTCAATAAATTGTATTTGTGTTCATATTTAGGCCTTATAGCCCTCTAAATGTTTTTTTACCACTGTTTGATGGTTTGTAGGCTGTACTTGTGAACAACAGCATCGCTGAAAGGACCATGGTGCAGTGCAAAGTTGGTAACAGTACACCAATCATCATTTGTAGCCTCAACCCTGGATTAGTTGAGATGTGTCATCTTGAGCTTGAATATCAAGAAAACCATGAGGTTCACTTCTCGGTGCTTGGTGTGAGTTCTGTGCATCTCTCAGGATATTACCTCAGGGGCTGCAACTGCCATGCAAGAGACCAGGACTCGTCGTATCCTTTTTGAAATTAGATTCATCTTATTTACTCTTCGTTTCATTTTTGTGCGGCGTTAATTATGAACTTGGATACTACACTCTTCTTAACCTTGCTGTAACTAGAGAATTTCACGGAGAGGACGTTGGAGGAGAGTATGAGAGTGATAGGAAAACTAGTGAATCTCATGGAGGTGATGTTGGAGGAGAGTATGAGAGTGATAGCGAAGCTATTGAATCTCATGGAGGGGATGTTGGAGAGTATAATAGTGACTGGGAGTATCTTCATGTGAGCGAGGACGTGAGCAAGGACAGTTCAGAATCTGACGTTCTTGATGATGGTGACGTCGAAGTGCCCGACAACGCTGGTGTTTCTGAGTCTATGCATGATGATGATATGTACTCCACCCCTGATCGCAGACAAGGTACGCGATTGAATTATTATGTCCATAAATTTCTGCTCACGTCTTTTACTAGGATTTTCTTTTAGTGATTAATGATGTTTATGATGAATTTTGGACTTGGATCATAGCACCTTTGAAGTTCATAACTTAAATATTATTTGTTTTGCAAGTAATTTATCTTCTACTTGGCACGACATATTGTCACCATTATACTAGAGATGATATGATGTAATGAAGAATGGTTTCGATGTTTAAAATTTTCTATCTTCTGTAGAAAGTCCAATTAACCGTCCTTTTGTAGAAAATCACCAAGTTGATAGCCTCGATGACAACATTCATAGTTCTCCATGCAAGCCTGCTGTGAGCCACAACACTAGTTCAATGTTTAATAGTGGCAGTGAAGATAAAGATTTTGTAACCCAAAGTGAAGAGAAAAGCGCGAACATGCATGTTTCATTGTCTAAGAAAAGCAATGGCAAAGTTTCTGATGAAGTTGAACCGGAAAAGTTTACATCACATGATGAGACTGAGAAAGAGATTAATGGTGCCAGGAAAAGGAAAAGTGATGCCATCAATCGGGATTCTGCGTCGCCAGTGTATATCTGTGTTTTCCTATACTTTCAGTTTGATACCTGCTTGTATTGTGTTTACTGAATACTGATACGTACCTTCTTACGTGACATGAGCAGGAAAGTAACATTGGTCAATGGATCATCGATTCCAGAACTAGAACCTGGAAAGAAATCCCCACTAGAGCCAGAATATGGAAAGCATTATGAAAACATAAGAACTTTGGAAGATGGGCTGATCATAGAAGATCTGTCAGCAGGAATCAGTGATGCAGATTTTTCTTCAGATGGAAAGAAGGTAACCCCCAGCTTCCGTTGTCGTGTTTTCATCCAGTTCATGAATGCAATATTTGTGCATTTATATATAATGTACTCAGCCAACCACTTCTTTTCAATCAACAAAAAGATAAGGAAAAAGAATAATATGAACAATGCTCACCGACTATAGTATGCATTCAGTACTTAATAATGTATATATCCCAAAGAAGAAATGTAAATTAAGAAGCCCACTTTACTTATAAGGTCTATATCAGTCATGATTTCTTCGTTCTAATGTTGGGGGGAAATTCTACAGGGTTGACCACGAAATTCAACAATCATCTACGAAGTTGAGTTAGTGAAAGTCCAGTGGACTTTGCTACAAATTATCCCTTTTATTATGCCAACGATGTAACACTAGGCGTGGATTTTTGTGAGATAGAGATGGAGTATGAAGAGTTTGTTCCAGCACATTGCTTAGTCTATGATTTGTTCTATGGAATATATTATGTAGCAAGACATAATAAATTATAGGTCAATAATGTCAAAGATTGATTTGATGAGCATTTCAGTTATTAGCAGAAAAGTTGATTTGTTCTTGTATTATAAATGGATTGGTCACCTGATCATGGCCGTTTTGATCTGAACTAGGTGAGTGCCCGTGTGTTGCAGCAATAGTGGAATACATATTACAGGTCGCCAATATGAAAATGGTGGATATGCAATCGTATGTAACCTACTAGAATATGTATTCCACCGTTGCTGCAAAACACAGGCACTCGCCAATATAAAAATGACTGACATGCAATCGTATGTAACCTCAAGAACATAACCTAGATATAGGGCCGGCGTATAAAAAAGGGACTTTACAAGCTATGTTTTGACCCGCCTTTTGCCATGTCAATGTACCATTGCAATTTGAGCCATGTTGATGTGTCCATCAAGATAATGACCGATCAAACAGGGTTGTAGGTCACCGGTAGTCATCATCTTGTCTATACCAAGCACATCCTATCAGCACCCCTAATATCTTAGAAGTGAGAGAAAACATGTGTACACCCCTATGATAAATATAATCATCTTGATACTATAGAATGACTCTTTTACCTCGTCACTAGTATGAATCCAAAAAATAGTACAAACAATAATTCAAAAATAGTAAAAGAATTCCAAACGGAAAAGATTAAAGAAAATATACACTTAGTAAAAGTTTGCAATCATTATAGGTCATCTCGGCTCCTCTCCCAAAAATTCAAAAAGATCTTCAAATGTATGATGATATTATTGAGTGTCATAGGTGCATCCTAAGAAACAAAAGTCATTATACTCAAGATAAGCATTGTACTCAAGAGAAAGGCTTTAAAACATCACTCTTCTGGCTACGTGTTCTTCTTTTGCCGCGGGTTAAGGGTCCTTTTGTTTATCGGTGATTATGTGTCCTTTCATATACCAAGGATATGTGTCATTTTCTATTGAATTGTAGTGATAAATTGTACAAATATCCCAATCAAACTGGAGTAGCTCTCACTTTTCATTAAGAAAACACTCCAGGAAAAAACATACTTTGCCTTGTGTTTCTCCGTAAGACTAATATATTTGTTCGCCCGCTCATATTACAGCTCCTTAAGCCATGTGTCGCTGTCAAGGTGCACCCCAAAAGCAGACCCTTGGCTTACTACGCAGTACATCGTGACATGTACGACAAACACTCAGGATACAAAAACAACTCGAGTATATAATAACAAAAGCAGTCGGCTTGTATGGCCCACATGGTGAACAGTCGCGAACGTGGATGTGCTCGTCGTGCTTGAAGGCACCACGAAAGGGGCGGGTCACTAGTAGAAAAAGCCCCATTCATTCCGGTTCGTGAGGGCCATTTGTCCCGGTTGCGGAATTGAGACTAAAGCATCGGTACTAAAACTCTATACGTTTAGTCCCGGTTCGCCCAGAAACCGGGACAGATCGGGCTCCACGTGGCCACTGCCGCTTGCCCAGGCAGGAGGACCTTTTGTCCCGGTTGGTGCCACCAACCAGAACAAAAGGCTTCCACGCGTCAGCAGTTCAGGGGGCTGGAGTTTTTTTATTT
>NC_041381.1:113888848-113939252 GCF_002162155.2 Triticum dicoccoides
TAAGATCTCTTACAAAATCCCCTAACATCCAAACTCAACTTCCACATGGTATTCTCCGTGTTTGTTGATGACGTGGTCAAAAAAGAATCCCGCCAATTCCTCTTGAATTGCTCGTATGCGATCTTGTGGTAGAAGTTCATCCCGCATCTGCCACATCTAATTGAAGAAGGGGTCAATACATATATATGAATGAAACTCAACACAAATGATGGTAATAAAATAAAATTGTGAATATTATTGCTTACACACTTCATATTGTTATTTAGAGTAGCCCCGTTCACAGGTGGTGTGGCGGATGAACTCGCAAATGTAGTATCCACAGAATCATTCCCGGGTTCCTGCCACAACCACTTTACAAGAAATAGAGGTCAATCAAACTGATAAGCAAACATGCTAAATGGTATTGATGAAACTAGCTAGAATCAATGGGAGATGCGCGGAACTAGCTAATAGCTAGTACTTACTTTCGGGTGGTTAAATCGCAGCTACGCCGGCAGTCCCGGAGCTTGTGCGGTGAACTTTTTCCAAACCTTGCTAGACAAAGAAAACAATTACTCGATATCAGGAAATGAACAAAGTTTCCGATATGGTGCGATAATGATCGATTGAACTTACTTCTCGAGCATTTTAGTCATGGTTGCATACTCCTCCAGATTTTTTTTGTTTCGAGTCTGTGACGGTTACTAGTCCCTGCTCAAGCTTAATCTCTACCAGAATAAAGTGGAAGTTGCGCACGCATGCATAACTTATCAATTACATTACTATAACCTCGAGTAATAAGGGAAACTGAATATGCACAAGACAGTAACACTCAATTGTATTCGTAAGGAAAGAGTATTGTAGCTTTGTTTTGATTTAGAAGTAACGATCGTAGAAAGTTGGCCTCGGGATCTTTGGGATCATGTTTAACATTCCATTCATCCATGAGATTTGTGTTAATGAACCCAATATCACCTACTTGCCTTTTCTTCAATTCGGCGATCTTGAATCTCCATAATATAGTGAGGATAATTATATATACATGCAATGAAAGAGTTGAGCTATATATAGAGACTTAATTAATTACAGAGAAGTAGTACTTACAGACAGTAGCAAGTGATGATTGTTTTATCAAGGGCCTTTTGATTGAAAAACTGGAAGAACTCCTCATATGTAACAGACAACAGATCAATTCCAACGAGGTCGTGCTCCTCTTTAACTATCAGCGTCAAAGTATTTTTCCCAGACTTCCTGCACATGTCCATGTACCAATCATGGAATCTTCGCATCATCGTTGTTAGGGAAGAACCACGTCTGACGAGAGGCTTCCCGTGCTGGAATCTAAATGTGTCCACCTTCATTGTTTCAAAAATCAGTGCATCGTCGTCTGTCATGTAATCTCAAGGATTGGTACCGGGCAGCATCCCCGGAAGATTAGCGACGACATCGCTAGACACATTGAGCAGGGGGCACGATTGCTTCGCTTGTTCGCTGATCTAGGTAATTTTTCCCCTTTTCTTTGTTCTGCTAGCCTTTGATCAGTGCAAGTACTTCCCGACCGCTTTCTTATATGTCATTTCAATTGTGCGGTCATAGTTGGATTGCGGCGGAGGCAGTGGTGGTCGCTGCAGGGCATCCAAAGTGCGCTTCGCTTTCACCTGATCTATCTTCTCCGCCGGAGGTGGATGTATGTTAGCTTTTACCGATTGAAAGAAGTCATTCACTTGGCCTTCAGAGATCTTATGGTTTTCCTCATTGCTCCTCTCGTATGGTAACTTGGCTAGAGGCTTGAGAGACGATGGACCGCATCTATATTGCCTCCCGCCTCTGGCAGTACTGCTAGATGCCGGAGCAGCCAGAGCAGCTACGGCTGTCTTCTTTCATTGCTTAAGAGGCGGAGCAGCCGGAGGCAGACTGCTACGACGCGCCGGAGTAGCCGGAGCGGCGGCGTATATGTTCTGCCGTCGCTTACGAGGCGGCGGGCTGCTCAGACGCGCCGGAGCAGGCGGACAAGGAGGCGGAGTACTGCCGCCCTCACGCACCGGAGCAGGAGGCGGAGTGCCCTAATCACTCACCGGAGGAGGAGGAGGAGGAGGAGGAGGCGGAGTGCCCAGCTGACTCGCCGGAGCCCTGAAGTTTAGAAGGTTGATGTTCTCCTTCCGCCATAGACACAGAATCTTCATAGCAAGACGTACTGAGTCTCTCTGTCGGTGTCAAAACCGGCGGATCTCGGGTAGGGGGTCCCGAACTGTGCATCTAGGCGGATGGTAAAAGGAGACAAGGGACACGATGTTTTTACCCAGGTTCGGGCCCTCTCGGTGGAGGTAAAACCCAACTCCTGCTTGATTAATATTGATGATATGGGTAGTACAAGAGTAGATCTACCACGAGATCAAAGAGGCTAAACCCTAGAAGCTAGCCTATGGTATGATTGTTGTTCGTCCTACGGACTAAAACCCTCCGGTTTATATAGACTGGAGAGGGTTAGGGTTACACAGAGTCGGTTACAATGATAGGAGATCTACATATCCGTATCGCCAAGCTTGCCTTCCACGCCAAGGAAAGTTCCATCCAGACACGGGACGAAGTCTTCAATCTTGTATCTTCATGGTCCAGGAGTCCGGCCAATGGTGATAGTTCGGCTATCCGGACACCCCCTAATCCAGGACTCCCTCAGTAGCCCCTGAACCAGGCTTCAATGACGACGAGTCCGGCGCGCATATTGTCTTCGGCATTGCAAGGCGGGTTCCTCCTCCGAATACTTCATAGAAGATTTTGAACACAAGGATAGTGTCCAGCTCTGCAAAAAATAAGTTCCACATACCACCGTAGAGAGAATAATATTTACAAAAATTTAATCTGCTGACATATTTCGTGGCGTGACATCATACCACGGCCAAGCCTTTATTCGAATTGTTTTTACGGTTCCACCTCAGCGCGTTTAGTGAAGTGGTTTCCTTGGCACGTCTTGTCAAAGCAGAGATCATGTCCCCTTATTCCGGGATTCTCAGCAATAGGGGTGTGGGTAACCCAACCGCGCCATTGATTACGGCGCTTGTGGGATAAGTGAGTTTTACCATGCTGGTGGGGACGCGTAGTTTCGTCCGTCCATATAAGGGGATAAGGATCCACCTTTTTACGCACGCATTCTTTGTCAGGACCCCGACTCAATGCCACATCGATCTAGCATGTAACACCTCATATCACTTCGCGGCCTCACGCACGGTATTCCCACGGATGTCACCTTACCTTTGCTCGGGACCGTTTGCGCCTTTTGGCACACGTATATGATAGTGTCGCTAGCATCCATATGATAAGGAGCCCGAGCTGACATGTCTAGTCGTAAACCCAAAATGGCACAAACCTACAGGGACAGGCATCCATGACCCAGCATCGAACGTGTCGGTCATCAGCGAGTGAATCCGGGCTGTAGCACTGGGCTAGCAGGACTCCGGTGAACCGGGCTGTAGCGGGCTAACAGGACTCCGGTATTAATTGCGTGACATTTCCCCGAGGGGACAGACACATGAACGAAGAAGGACACATGCCGGCCAGCCTAAGTGTTCCGGAGCAGTAGCAAGCTACCATGGCTCAGTGGAAACACTAGGAGACATTTCCCGGTAAGAGAGGCTACTAAAGATAAACAACTAGATAGTCAGATCCCACACATACCAAGCATTTCAATAACATACACACAATATGCTCGATATGTGCAAATACAACATGGCATCACAACATGACTCTACGACTCAAGTATTTATTCAATAGGCTCCGAGGAGCGAGATATTACAAACATGGGTCCTACGACCCAACATTCAGAGCATACAAGTCAAAACACAAGCGGAAGCTATCATGTCTGAGTACATACATCTATAAATGAAAAAGGCTGAGAAGCCTGACTAACTACCAGATCCTGCCGAGGGCACAAGATCGTAGCTGAGGTAACAAGCTAAACGTCGAAGTCCACGTGGAACTACAAGTGAGACTGAAGTCTCTCTTCCAAAACATAAAATAGGCAAACATGAGTACAAATGTACCCAACAAGACTTACATCAGAACTAACTACATATGCATCATTATCAACAAAGGGGATGGTGGGGTTTAACTGCAGCAAGCCAGCTTTGACTCGGTGGCTATCCTAAACTATGACTGCAAGCAACTCTTTTGAGGTGGCGCACACGAGTCCACATATTCACCATATCAATACACCACTATGGATCCGCTCCCGTCTCCCTACGAGAACGCCATCCATAGCACTCACGCTTATCTTGCGTATTTTAGGGTATCCACTTTCACTTGTCTATGAACTGATATAAGCAACCCAGAAGTCCTTTTCCGTGGACACGGCTATTCGAATAGATGATGTTAACCCTGCAGGGGTGTACTTCTTCACACACGCTCTCACCACTTACCGCCGTTCACACGACATGTACTCGGCAACCTTCAAGCGGAAGCCCAACGTGGGTGTCGGCCACGGCCTACCTAAACACTCAAGTCTCTAGTCCAGGTTTATCGCCTATTCGGGTTCCATCCATGAGGAGATCCGGCCGGAGTTTCGCTCACATCCCCAAACGATGTGTGCAGGGTTCCCGAGACACCAAACGGGCGCTCGGTACACCGGGCCACGGTGTATCTACCGCATCACAGCCCACCCCTCCGGTCAGCGCTGTCCACGGCCTCCAACACATATCCTAAAAACACCAGAAACTAGTTGCAACTCCTGGACAGAGAACAAGGGTGATTAAGAAGCCTAGAGGGTCCATTGGTTTCGGGCCCAATGCGTGGTAGTATCTGTTTCATGGATCACAAACACAGAACTCAATTCCTGAGGACGGCTGCAATGAGACAACCCACCATGTACTCCTACATGGCCTCTCACCGCTACCTTTACCAAATCGTATTCACACACTTAGCTCACACACAGTAGGACATGTTCATACACCTCTGATTCATCCCCGATGAATCAGACCTGACTCAACTCTAAGCAGTAGCAGGCATGACAAACAAGCATGAATCAGTAGGCACAACAGGGCTCAAACAACTCCTACTCATGCTAGTGGGTTTCATCTATTTACTGTGGCAATGACAGGTCATGCAGAGGATAAAGGGGTTCAGCTACCGCAGCAAGTAATAGTTGAATCGTTGTTATCCTAATGTAGTAAAAGAGAGCAGGAGCGAGAGAGTAGGATTGTATCAGAATGAACAAGGGGTTTTGCTTGCCTGGCACTTCTGAAGATAATATAGTTCTTCATCGGTGTCATCGAACTCGTCGTCGGAACAACGTCTACCGAGGGGGAACAACACCGGCAAACACAAAAGAAACACGATCAATGCAATGCACAATATGATGCATGCTATGACATGGCAATATGAATGTGTTTTGGGCTAATGCAACTAGCAGCAGATTAAATGAAGTTAGTTTGAACCCTAGGTTCAAATTCAAACTCCACATGTGATTTCTTAAATGCCATTTAGTTGAATTGTCCTAAACAGTAGTCATAAGTTGTTCTAACATGCATGAAAATGGTACAGATGGATAGATTGGATTTTTCTGATCATTTTTCATATGTAAATTATTTCATTTGGAGTTACGGTTGAATTTATATGATTTTTAGAAGTTTAGGGCATTTTCTGGAATTTCCTGAATTATTTTTAAATCCAGAAAGAATTAACTGCGTCAGCCTGACCTCATAGTGACGTCAGCAGGTCAACAGGTCACTGTCCGGTCAAACCTGACAGTGGGTCCCGCGTGTCAGTGTAATTAGTTTAACTAATTCAATTAGTACTAATCCTAATTAACTAACAGGGCTGGGCCCCACCTGTCATTGAGTGAGGGGGAGTCAAACTGGGGTCAAACCCGGGTCAAACTCGCCGGAGTTGACCCGAGGCTCGTCGCCGGCAAGGCCAGGGACGGCGAAGAGCGTCGGGATTCGCCCTTCGATGACCAAAAGAGCGGCGGAGGGGCTCTACGAGATGCCCAGGCTCGCGCGCATCTAACACGACTAGTGGCAGCAGCCGGGGTGGACCGAGCTCACCGGAAACGAGCTCGCGACGGCGGCCGGAGTTCGGCCAACAGCGGGTTAGGTGATGCAGGGAGCCAGGGGAGGCGTTGGTGAGTGCTATGTGCTCCTGGGACTGTGGTGAGCATGACGGTGGGCTCGGGATCGAGCTGCGGTGGCTGTGGCCACGGCCACGCCATGGCCGGCGGCGAGAAGCTCTCGGCCGCGGTGGGAGATGGGGCTAGGGGGCGAGAACGGAGGGGGCGAGCACAGGAGAAGCAGCAGGGGCTCACAGCGGATCCATTCGAGGCGGAGACGAGGCCGGGGGAGCGTCGGAGGCAGCACAGGGTCGCCGGAGATCCGGGCGGCCGAAGGTAGAAGACGACGATGGCGGCGACGTTGCAGGGCGCCTGAGGATGCGTGGCTCATCTGGGATGACGCGGACGACGAGGCGGAGCCGACGAGCACGACGGTTGCTCGAGGGACGGCCGATGAGCGCGGTGGCGGTGTGCGGCGGCGACGGAGGCGTTCGGGCGCGAGAGGGGAAAAGAGCAGAGAAGGGGGAAAGGGTCGGGGGAGAGTGAGAGAGAGCCAGGGGCTGCGTGGCGCTCCGTGGCGTCGTCTAGGAGGGGCCGGGGAAGAAGGAGGTGGCCGGGGAAGCAGGAGGTGGCCGGGCAGCGTCGGCGCTCGCCGCCGAGCTGCTTTGGGGCGAGGAGAGGAAGACGACAGGAGGAGGCCTGGTGGGCTGGGCCGGCCACTTGGGCCGCCAGGTGAGCGCCAGGTAAGCCAGGTACTAACTCTCTCTTGTTTTTCTATTTCTTTCTGTTTTCTAGTTTTTGCTATTTGTTTTGATTTAGTAATAATACCAAACCATTTCATAAAATCCTGGAAACAATTATGGGTGCTTTCTGAATTATTTCAGTGACCCTTAACAATTTCCAACATTTATTTGAACATTTAAATTATTTATAGTATTTAAATGCCCAAAGTCAAATACAATAGGATTTAATTCAAAAATCCAGAATGGCCTAGAAATATGTGCATCATTGTTGGCAGGGGTTTTCACCTTTAACAAAAATAATGAACTTTTCTAAAGGGCATTCTGGGTTCATTGAAAATATTTTTATTTTGATCCTAATTGCATTTTATTTAGTGCTAGGGTTTGTCATCCCCATTTCAAGTTTAAAAGAAATTTAGACATGATGCAGCAACCAAGCTAGCCCAAGTGCATAGCAAAGCCAGGGATGTGACAACTCACCCCCACTAAACAAAAATCTCGTCCCGAGATTCAAGCGTAGGGTAAGGTGAAGGGGGAACGCAAACTAGCACAATCTTCACGATCCAGGTTGCACTTCAACTAAACGTTTATTCGTTCACCATCATTGTCTTGAAGTCTTGCTCTGAGAACTCCAACTATCATGACAACGAGAGGAAGGAAAGACCCCAAAAGAATCGTTCTTCTTGAATGTCGAACAACTCAGGATTAACTCACGGAATGAGACATAGCAACATCTCTTGAGCTGAGAGACGAAGCACACCTCTAGCGGAAAGGAGTGGAACAAATGACGGAGGTTTACCAGGTAGACTACAATTCCACACTTAACAGGGTGGTAAACGGTTGTCAGCGCAGCGAGGAGTTGAGTTGCCATGATACCACAACGAGGCACCTTAGGGATGGTGACTCGTAGATATATCCCCTTAAGTGGCAAAAAGAATTACCTTTGATTCAGAGATCATTGAAACTCTTTATACCAGTCTAAGGCAATTCACAATCGATCATTTGAAGGAGTCCGAGAGAATGACATTCTCGGGCCAGGTTGGATGATGTGGATTACCTTGTTGAAGACAACACAAGGGACGATTTTGCTTATCATCGGAAATGGGTGGGACCCAAGATAGGATGGCACAATGACGGTGCAAGTTGGAAACAAAACACAAATGCTGGAAATGATTCTGATAACTGGGGAGGAGCTCAGAAGTAGAGAGTGATTCCACTGTTGGAGTGGTTATAGCATAACCGAAGAGACTAGGAGCAATCCCAGTTAGTGCCGGCGATAATACCTAGTGCTTGTGCGTGCTCTCAAGAACTTGAGCATTTCCATATTCATCAAGGTTTTACCAATATCCGTGTCAAGGATCCTGGCAACACATCATACTACCATGATGAATACCGGTGGAAGATGCAGATGCAAAGGAAGATAACCCTTCTCAAATTTCACCTTGGCAGAGCCAAGGAAACAAAATCTAGATGATCGACCGAGAGACATCTAGCACTCCGCTTCTAATGTTCTCCTTGATGTGCTAGCGTAATCCACCCATAGATATGGTTTGATATCTAGAACATCAAGTAAAAGGTCGGACTTCGGGATCTCAAAAATCCATAAGGGTCAACTAGGGAGTAAATCCCAGGAAATCCTTATGGGGAGGTACCCAACTTTCTCAAACAAGATACTATAATAATAGGTCTACCGGATGGGTGTGTTGGCCACGACATCCACCTTACCGGTTATCGAGAGACCAATATTATAGTTCTTGGGAAATGTTCCAACCATCACATCTGCCTGAGATTCAGATCTGGTTGGTGTCAGGATATTCCAGACTCATCGAGTCTAGGAAGAAAAACGAAAGTTTGCAACACAAATCGACGAGATGATGTTGCGAGATTCTCGGGAAATGAGCTACGATAGTAAGCTCCAAAACATGAGCTGGTTCTGCTACAAACATGTGAACACGTTGTCCCAGACAAGCATGACCACAAAGTAGTCTTATAATAAAATACTACCGAGTTCAGGAGGGGAACCATCATCGAGGATATCGAAGTCTTGTACAAATCCGTCTGGTACCTTTGGGACTAGCACTTAGAACTTATTAACCTTGAACAAATCAATCAGTGGCTTGGTGTGCTAGGGACACATATAGAATGGAGGTTGCAAGTCTCCGAACCACAGAATACTTCGCACGTATGCATGACTGATTTGGGATGATTCCAAAGGAAACAACATTGACTTTCTCGAATCCACGGCGGCAACTTGCATCTAATGCACATGAACTGGAGGAAGTCACTTCTTACATCCGAACATATGCTTCATGAACTAGCATGAAGAAATGCTTTCAAAAGTTTCCAACACTAGCTTAATGTTCAACAAAATCATGGAGGAGATAAGGATGTTGTCAATGGGCTCAACAACAATTCATCCGGGTTTCCTTTTAAAAGGAATTCCATAGTTAAGTGAACACGGTGATAGCATTGGTCAGACCAAAGAATATAATGGTGTATGCCCGAGGAAAAACCATGAGTAAGACAACATTACGAACATCGTTGGTTCTGACTTGATTTGAGGACAGCCCACACCCAAATCAAAGGTTGGACAAGATGATAGGTCCATTAACTGATCACGAGGGTCAGTCGATGAAATATCAACTTTCTTCAACACACACATACAAAGGATATCCCTTTGAAATGAACTAAGTCAGGTAAGCTTTTATCTTCCAACTCTCCAAGTTGTTGTTTGGCTTAACAAACTAGCTCAGGGTTATCCAACACAGATTCTTGGAGAAAGGGTGGTTTACAGGATAAACCAACTTGATCACGAGCTCAACATAACAGTCAGGTGACAACCTGGTGATACTTTCAAGAAGATATTCAGAAAATCACGAACCACCGATATGTTACTAAGCTCGAGAACAATCTTGCTTTCCATGACAGGACGATATGATCACAAGAACAAGGGATCGGCACAATCCTAACTCATTAATCGAGGGGTGCACCGAAAATAAGGACTAGGTAGCACAATCAACCTTAGGGTGACGATTCAATAATCAACACGCTAAGAATGAGATTATTGTCCATTTAACTACCAAGCAACGGAGTTGCTAGCAGTATTGATTTCACACACCATGATTCACTTGTCGGCATTCCGGTTACAATAACACAGGAACCGAGGAATGAACAATGATGGCAAGAAGTATCACTGTACCAAGAGTTCATAGGATGGTGTGCAATTCCTACAATAATCCCGATATAAAAGATGGTAATACTCCAAGGTAGAACAGAGCAAAAGCTGGATTGGCATTTTGATCTGCGGAGTACAATTGTTTTGACCCAATCCTAGATATGGATGAGGTACTGGAGTTGGTTTCTCCTAGTCATTCCGGAGTAGAATGGCTTGACGGACCACAAGAGTAATAGGTATCGATGAACGAATGCACGCATACTCTTGACTATCAAATGATAGATAGGGGTCAGAATACAACTAAGAGGGATAACTAAAAGAACATATAATTTTCTGAGTTATGGATGCATAGATTAGTATGTCGAACCAAGTTCAACATGTTTCTTCCGGATAAGCCATGCAGAGAGGTAGGACTGGCAGAGTCACGATTTATGAATGGAGAACTCCTCAAGAGTACTCTAATTGTGATCTATTGATCCAATAAACATCTGCCATAAGTGGTTCATAGTATTTGGAAGAAGGAAATACCATGGACCTCGAGGACTATCGCAAAGTTACTAATATCCTAAAGGAACTAGCAAACACTATCAACATGAAGTAAGTAGAGTGAATCTCGGGTTCAGAACCCAGAAATAGAATGCCTACTAACTAAATGGCATCACGGGATGCTTTAGATAATGACGGCCAGAATCATCACACTGGAAACACAGATCATGGCTAGACCACTACATGATCCTCTAAGCACTTAGGGTCATAATAGGAACTCCAACATATATGTCAAGGCAATAGAATACCTCAACTCAGCAATTAGTGTGATTAACCTGGCCCAAGGAACATAAAAACCAGAGGGAAAGGACTTGCAAGTGCATCAGATTGTTTAGAAACCTGGGATGACTCGGACAGCATAACGGCTGTAAATGCTCAAAAAGATTTGAGACAATCACAAAAATGGTGGCATAACCACTCAGAAGCACAATATCAAGGTTTCGAGATCAATAGTTAACGTACGGGAGTAGTAGAAACTGAACAGAGGCTTAAGTCCAACAATTCTATAAGTCTACGGATTAGTAACACGTGATCCTGATAGAAAGAAGAGAAAGCCTAGTTCCTTAACCCCGTAGGAAAGATAAGATGACTCAGATCAGAAGGCCGTGAGCTATAAGGAGTAAAAAGAGCCTTACGTTCCATCCCACAATCAATTCCCTTATATAACTAAAGAATTTCTAGACTCGACTTCGACCAGTTTGGCTTGGTAATCCTACAGGCAGTCAAGCTCTGATACCAACGCTGTCAGGACCCCGACTCAATGCCACATCGATCTAGCATGTAACACCTCATATCACTTTGCGGCCTCACGCACGGTATTCCCACGAGTGTCGGCTTACCTTTGCCCGGGACCGTTTGCGCCTTTTGGCACACGTATATGATAGTGTTGCTAGCATCCATATGATAAGGAGCCCGGGCTGACATGGCTAGTCGTAAACCCAAAGTGGCACAAACCTACAGGGACAGGCATCCATGACCCAGCATCGAACGTGTCGGTCATCAGCGAGTGAATCCGGGCTGTAGCACTGGGCTAGCAGGACTCCGGTGAACCGAGCTGTAGCGGGCTAACAGGACTTCGGTATTCATTGTGTGACATTTCCCCGAGGGGACAGACACAGGAACGAAGAAGGACACATGCCGGCCAACCTAAGTGTTCCGGAGCAGTAGCAAGCTACCATGGCTCAGTGGAAGCACTAGGAGACATTTCCCGGTAAGAGAGGCTACTAAAGATAAACAACTAGATAGTCAGATCCCACACATACCAAGCATTTCAATAACATACACACAATATGCTCGATATGTGCAAATACAACATGGCATCACAACATGACTCTACGACTCAAGTATTTATTCAATAGGCTCCGAGGAGCGAGATATTACAAACATGGGTCCTACGACCCAACATTCAGAGCATACAAGTCAAAACACAAGCGGAAGCTATCATGTCTGAGTACAGACATCTATAAATGAAAAAGGCTGAGAAGCCTGACTATCTACCAGATCCTGCCGAGGGCACAAGATCGTAGCTGAGGTAACAAGCTAAACGTCGAAGTCCACGTGGAACTACTAGTGAGACTGAAGTCTCTCTGCAAAAACATAAAATAGGCAAACGTGAGTACAAATGTACCTAGCAAGACTTACATCAGAACTAACTACATATGCATCATTATCAACAAAGGGGATGGTGGGGTTTAACTGCAGCAAGCCAGCTTTGACTCGGTGGCTATCCTAAACTATGACTGCAAGCAACTCTTTTGAGGTGGCGCACACGAGTCCACATATTCACCATATCAATACACCACTATGGATCCACTCCCGTCTCCCTACGAGAACGCCATCCATAGCACTCACACTTATCTTGCGTATTTTAGGGTATCCACTTTCACTTGTCTATGAACTGATATAAGCAACCCAGAAGTCCTTTTCCATGGACACGGCTATTCGAATAGATGATGTTAACCCTGGAGGGGTGTACTTCTTCACACACGCTCTCACCACTTACCGCCGTTCACACGACATGTACTCGGCAACCTTCAAGCGGAAGCCCAACGTGGGTGTTGGCCACGGCCTACCTAAACACTCAAGTCTCTAGTCCAGGTTTATCGCCTATTCGGGTTCCATCCATGAAGAGATCCGGCCGGAGTTTCGCTCACAGCCCCAAACGATGTGTGCAGGGTTCCCGAGACACCAAACGGGCGCTCGGTACACCGGGCCACGGTGTATCTACCACATCACAGCCCACCCCTCTGGTCAGCGCTGTCCACGGCCTCCAACACATATCCTACAAACACCAGAAACTAGTTGCAACTCCTGGACAGAGAACAAGGGTGATTAAGAAGCCGAGAGGGTCCATTGGTTTCGGGCCCAATGCGTGGTAGTATCTGTTTCATGGATCACAAACACAGAACTCAGTTCCTTAGGACGGCCGCAATGAGACAACCCACCATGTACTCCTACATGGCCTCTCACCGCTACCTTTACCAAATCGTATTCACACACTTAGCTCACACACAGTAGGACATGTTCATACACCTCTGATTCATCCCCGATGAATCAGACCTGACTCAACTCTAAGCAGTAGCAGGCATGACAAACAAGCATGAATGAGTAGGCACAGCAGGGATCAAACAACTCCTACTCATGCTAGTGGGTTTCATCTATTTACTGTGGCAATGACAGGTCATGCAGAGGATAAAGGGGTTCAGCTACCGCAGCAAGTAACAATTGAATCGTTGTTGTCCTAATGTAGTAAAAGAGAGCAGGAGCGAGAGAGTAGGATTGTATCGGAATGAACAAGGGGTTTTTCTTGCCTGGCACTACTGAAGATAATATAGTTCTTCATCGGTGTCATCGAACTCGTCTTCGGAACAACGTCTACCGAGGGGGAACAACACCGGCAAACACAGAAGAAACACGATCAATGCAATGCACAATATGATGCATGCTATGACATGGCAATATGAATGTGTTTTGGGCTAATGCAACTAGCAGCAGATTAAATGAAGTTAGTTTGAACCCTAGGTTCAAATTCAAACTCCACATGTGATTTCTTAAATGCCATTTAGTTGAATTGTCCTAAACAGTAGTCATAAGTTGTTCTAACATGCATGAGAATGGTACAGATGGATAGATTGGATTTTTCTGATCATTTTTCATATATAAATTATTTCATTTGGAGTTACGGTTGAATTTATATGATTTTTAGAAGTTTAGGGCATTTTCTGGAATTTCCTGAATTATTTTTAAATCCAGAAAGAATTAACTGCGTCAGCCTGACCTCATAGTGACGTCAGCAGGTCAACAGGTCACTGTCCGGTCAAACCTGACAGTGGGTCCCGCGTGTCAGTGTAATTAGTTTAACTAATTCAATTAGTACTAATCCTAATTAACTAACAGGGCTGGGCCCCACCTGTCATTGAGTCAGGGGGAGTCAAACTAGGGTCAAACCCGGGTCAAACTCGCCGGAGTTGACCCGAGGCTTGTCGCCGGCAAGGCCAGGGACGGCGGAGAGCGTCGGGATTCGCCCTCCGATGACCAAAAGAGCGGCGGAGGGGCTCTACGAGATGCCCAGGCTCGCGCGCATCTAACACGACTAGTGGCAGCAGCCGGGGTGGACCGAGCTCGCCGGAAATGAGCTCGCGGCGGCGGCCGGAGTTCGGCCAACGGCGGGTTAGGCGATGCAGGGAGCCAGGGGAGGTGTTGGTGAGTGCTATGTGCTCCTAGGACTGTGGTGAGCACGACGGTGGGCTCGGGATCGAGCTGCGGTGGCTGTGGCCACGGCCATGCCATGGCCGGCGGCGAGAAGCTCCCGGCCGCGGTGGGAGATGGGGCTAGGGGGCGACAACGGAGGGGGCGAGCACAGGAGAAGCAGCAGGGGCTCACAGCGGATCCATTCGAGGCGGAGACGAGGCCGGGGGAGCGTCGGAGGCAGCACAGGGTCGCCGGAGATCCGGGCGGCCGAAGGTAGAAGAAGACGATGGCGGCGACGTTGCAGGGCGCCTGAGGATGCGTGGCTCATCTGGGATGACGCGGACGACGAGGCGGAGCCGACGAGCACGACGGTTGCTCGAGGGACGGCCGGTGAGCGCGGTGGCGGTGTGCGGCGGCGACGGAGGCGTTCGGGCGCGAGAGGGGAAAAGAGCAGAGAAGGGGGAAAGGGTCGGGGGAGAGTGAGAGAGAGCCAGGGGCTGCATGGCGCTCCGTGGCGTCGTCTAGGAGGGGCCGGGGAAGAAGGAGGTGGCCGGGGAAGCAGGAGGTGGCCGGGGTAGCGTCGGCGCTCGCCACCGAGCTGCTTTGAGGCGAGGAGAGGAAGACGACAGGAGGAGGCCTGGTGGGCTGGGCCGGCCACTTGGGCCGCCAGGTGAGCGCCAGGTAAGCCAGGTACTAACTCTCTCTTGTTTTTCTATTTCTTTCTGTTTTCTAGTTTTTGCTATTTGTTTTGATTTAGTAATAATACCAAACCATTTCATAAAATCCTGGAAACAATTATGGGTGCTTTCTGAATTATTTCAGTGACCCTTAACAATTTCCAACATTTATTTGAACATTTAAATTATTTATAGTATTTAAATGCCCAAAGTCAAATACAATAGGATTTAATTCAAAAATCCAGAATGGCCTAGAAATATGTGCATCATTGTTGGCAGGGGTTTTCACCTTTAACAAAAATAATGAACTTTTCTAAAGGGCATTCTGGGTTCATTGAAAATATTTTTATTTTGATCCTAATTGCATTTTATTTAGTGCTAGGGTTTGTCATCCCCATTTCAAGTTTAAAAGAAATTTAGACATGATGCAGCAACCAAGCTAGCCCAAGTGCATAGCAAAGCCAGGGATGTGACATTCTTCCTCCTTTGCTTATCCATTTCCGCGCACTCGAGCTCCAGCACCCAAGTCCGCACATCTCACCTCAACCTTCCCCAGCCATGTCCGGAGCGGGAGGCAAGTCGATGGCCTCCTCCGTCACGGAGGGGCACATCAAAAAGTTGAGGAAAGCCGGATACCTGCACAACGATATTGCGCACCGGCTTCTAGACGAGGGGCAGCTCGTCCCCACCCCCAGGCGCCATGAGAGGGTGGTGTTCCTTCCCCATTTCCTCCGCGGACTGGGCTTCCCACTCCACCCATTTGTCCGGGGACTCATGTTCTACTACGGCCTGGATTTCCACGATCTGGCCCCGAATTTCATCCTCAACATCTCAGCGTTTATCGTTGTGTGTGAGGCCTTCCTCCGCATCAAGCCCCACTTCGGCTTATGGCTGAAGACCTTCAATGTCAAGCCGAAGGTAGTGGGCGGCCAGCAGGCGGAGTGCGGAGGCGCCATGGTGGGCAAGATGCCCAACGTCATATGGCTTGAGGGCTCCTTCGTGGAAACCATCAAAGGGTGGCAATCGGGGTGGTTCTACATCACCGAGCCGCGTGACCCTGAATGGGCAGCGGCCCCCGAATTCAGATCTGGCATCCCCACATGGCTCACCTCCTGGAAAGAGAAGGGCCTGACATGGGGTGACTTGGAAGAGCTGACCGGACTCCAAACCTGCGTCCAAAACCTTGTGAACAAGAAGATCAAGCTCGTCAATGTAGTCCAGGTCATGCTCATCCGCCGGATCCTCCCATCCCAACAACGGGCCTTCAACTTGTGGGTGTTTGATCCGGCACAGCACCAAACCTTGAGCAGGCTCTTCGACAATACGTACGAAGATGCCTGGAATGTGCTGTTCAAGGGCGCTGAGGCTCCCGCATCCGCTACCGAAGATCGCGGATTCAGCTCGCAGCGTCAAGCCGGCGAGGTAAGCTATTTTCCCCTTTACGGGACACCTGTTTTTCATAGTTTGACTCTATGCGGGATCTAAACTCCCTTACCTTTGACAGGCCTGGCAGAAGAAGTCCGGGCAGGTTAACTGTCCGGCGCCCTTGCCAGAAGACCCAGCGGACGCCCAATTAACGGGGCTGCTGGCTCCGGCGCCTGACGTGGTGTCGGAGAAGAAGGACAATAAGAAGGCCACGGGAACCCGAAAGAGTTCCCGGCTTCAGGTGTTATCGGACTCATCGTCCGATGACTCCGAGGCGGACTCCTCCCGCGAAGACAAGGAGGAGAAAAAAGAGGCTTCTCCCCCAGCGGGGGAAGAGAAGAAAAGGAAGGCCTCCCCAACTGGGGAGGCCGGAGGGTCCAAGAAGGGAAGGACCCTTCCTCCGAAATTTCCACCAACACCGACGACGGCGAAGAGGATTGGCCCTCGAGGGCCAAGCCCCTGCCGAGATCGTAAGTGTCCGGATTCCAGAATAACCCATGATTTTTCCTTTGTCGCATAGTGTCTTCTGACGCCGAATACAACAATATAGCCCGCCCAAGGACGAGCTCCCCGCTTCATCGAGCGGCTCCCTGGATTCGTTGGATGTGAATAGCACTTCACTTCTGACCGCCTCCTCCCCCCGTGACGCAGATGACGCCGTGGTGGAGTCCCAAAAGCGGCCCGGCCAGGAGGAGGAGGAGCTCCCGGAGGTGCCGCAAGGCAACCTCCCGGACTTTGGGCACGAGGGGGATCAACCCCCAAAGGGTTCTGAGTTCGGCTCTGGGCCGGACTCCGCACCGGAACCTTTAGTGGCTCCGGAGTCCGGCGGGCGGCCCCTTCATAAGAAGGGCGAGACTGCAACACCGGTGACCTTCGTCCAGCCGGAGGCACCGGATAATTTGCTGGAGGCGCTCAATGGTGCCTCCATCGACGAGGAGCACCGCACTGTTATGAGTGCGGTGATCCATAAAGTTCAGTCCGCCAAAAGCGGGCTTACTGAAACCTGTACCAGCCTTCTAACAGGCTTTGAGGTATGTAATTAAGATATGTAAAAATAGTACCGCATAGACAGTAGCCCCTGATGCTTAGTTCGGTGTTCGGAAAGAAAAGCCGAACTGAGGATCTAAAAAGATATACGTAGGAGTCTAACATAAACATGTCAATATGGGAATGCAGGTTGCGCTGCTGACCTCTGCCGCACTAACTGCGGAGGTCAATGCATTGAAGCAGAGCCTCGAGCGGTCCGAGAACGAGCTCGGTTGTGCCAAGAAGCAGCTCGAGGACAAGGAAGGTAAGTAATACCTTATTAGAGTAATACTTTATAGAAAGTATTTGGTTGCAAAAAATGACAGGAATAACGTGAGTATTGCAGGGGCCACGAACGAGGTGGCGACCCTGAAAGAGGCGGTGTCCAAGGCCGAAAAAAGTGCGGCCGCGGAGCGTACCGAGCGAGAGAAGCAGGAGGCGTGGGTGGCAGAGGTGCAGCAATAGCTCCAGGCTTTGGTGGAAAAACACGAGAGTTTGGAGCGTGACTCGAAGACTCGAGAGTACGAGCTTGCCTTGGCTCTTGAGAGTGCCAAAGCCGCTAAGGCCGAAGCCCAGAAGGCCCTCCAGCAGATTGAGGCGATAAAAAAGATAGCGGCGGGTAAGGCATTCTTCATGCAAAGCAAGTATGTAAAAGTCAATTATCTGTTACTTACCCGAATTCGGAGCTCTCTAGGAGCGTTCGCAGATCTGCCCCGTAGTGTGTACGATGCTGCCGCGTTCTACCGAGCCGAGGAGGGGAGCTCAACGGAAAAGGTGTTCTGGTCTCAATATGCTGAGGCCGGACATCCGGTGCCCCTGAGCGAACAGCTGAAGCAGCTGGTCGAGCTCCACAAGGTGTCCGAACAGGCCATGAAGGGCCTCATAGTTCGGCTGTGGCCTACAGAAGCCATGCCTGGGAGCTACTTAGGTCTGGTGCGGCGGCTGGTGGACGCCTGTCCATGGATTGAAGTCATCAAGCGTTCCGTCTGCATTGAAGGTCCCCGTCGGGCCCTTGCCCGCGCTAAAGTGCACTGGGGCAAGATGGACGCCGAGAAGCTTGTGACGGACGCGCCACCGCCGGGCAAGGAGTATCGCATGCCCGAGATGTACTATAAGGGTGTCCTGAAGGGTGCCCGCCTTATAGCGGGTGAGTTCTCCAAAGATGTAATTTTTTAGTAGAATCGCATTTGTTATCCTGTACGCTGAAAACTTTGTTCATATGCGCTAAGCAATGCTTGTTAATTTAATATATTACCTTCTGTGTGGCCGTTTATCAAATTTGAGAGATGGCAAGTCGTTGCCTTCAGCCCCCATGCCTCTAGTGCTGGGGTGTTCGGGATAAACTTGAGCGCTCTTGTTCCCATTCTTGGGTCCTTCGAGGGAGGCGCTCAACACAACGAACAAGGCAATCGGACTATGATGCTTGAACACTCCCACTTAGCCATAGAATTCTATAATTTTAAATTTCGGCGAAGGCCCTAGTGTTCGGAAGACCGAATTCGGGGCGCTATCTACGCCTTGGCCGGACAATGCCGACACCTCGCTCTAAGTGGCATGTGTCTTTAGGGAACCGAAAAACCTCTCGAACATCGACCGGCTCTCGCCCTATCATGACGATCAGTTTTAGCTTTCTCCACTGAGCTGCTTAACCTAGCTCAACCGGGGCACAATCGCAGTGGTTCTCCCAGCGCTACCTTAGCCGATATAACGGAACGTAAGGTACCAAAACATGGGATCCGGGCAAACCCAACTATTGACCCAAGACATGATTCGGAGCCGATGCATATAATGCTATAAGTTCGGGGTGCCGCACTTGTTAAAGTGTTCGGACTTATCACACCATATTTTGGGGTACTTAAGCCCCTGGTGTATTTGGCCGTACCAAAGCGTATGGATGCAACATGTCATAAGTGAACATATATAAATAGAAAAAGGAATGCGATAATAGGCAAAAGCGATGCATTGTTTATTCAAAAAATACTGCAATGAAAGCAGAACGATACAAATAGTGCGATAAGCAAGGGATGGGACTATTTAACATGTCCCCCTCCAGGGGTAGGCTACGGGATGGTATGTAAAACAGGTATACTGCTCATAATAGAGACCACCTGGATACTTGACGTAGCTTTTCTGCTTCCCTGGCTGTTGCATTGTGAGTTCGGCAATTCTACTGCCGGACAGGGCTTCTGGAAAATGGAGTCCTGAGACTAAGAAAAAAAAGGAATGACACAATTGGGAGCCCCTGGTGCGGTTGAGCCGCTCTCCGGGCATGCCGTGGTTGTGCCCCTACCCCTATGCCCATGGTATCTCCAGAGCGTACTTATGTACGCGTGGTACTAGTCTCGCGATTTCGTGAGGGCTGGGGTTGGGGCCGCATTGCTACGCGTGCTCGGAACATGCCAGGCGGTCTTGTTGTAGGTTACTCCGGGTGCGCTTGACGGTGTCCGGACGTTTAGTAGTCGGACTTGAGAGTTGCCTCAAGAGGCTGCTTTGTACTTCCGCCGCGAGGGCCGCCGTATGCTCCTCCGTTCGGAGAGAGCGTTCGGTGTTTCCATTGACCGTTATTACTCCTGGGGGGCCTGGCATTTCGAGCTTGAGGTATGCGTAGTGCGGCACCGCATTGAACTTGGCAAATGCGGTTCATCCGAGGAGTGCGTGATAGCCGCTGCGGAACGGGACTATGTCGAAGATTAATTCCTCGCTTCGGAAGTTATCCGGGGATCCGAAGACCACTTCGAGTGTAACTGAGCCTGTACAGTTGGCCTCTACACCTGGTATGATGCCTTTAAAGGTCGTTTTTGTAGGTTTGATCCTTGAGGGGTCTATGCCCATTTTGCGCACCGTGTCCTGGTAAAGCATATTCAGGCTGCTGCCGCCGTCCATCAGGACTCTAGTGAGGTGAAATCCGTCAAAGATTGGGTCAAGAACCAATGCGGCGAATCCGCCATGGCGGATGCTAGTGGGGTGGTCCCTTCGATCAAAAGTGATCGGGCAGGAGGACCATGGGTTGAACTTTGGGGCGACTGGCTCCATCGCGTATATGTCCCTCAGTGCACGCTTCCGCTCCCTTTTGGGTATGTGGGTTGCGTATATCATGTTCACCGTCCGCACTTGTGGGGGAAAGCCCTTCTGTCCTCTGTTGTTCGGCGGCCGGGGCTCGTCCTCGTCATCGCTATGCAGCCCCTTGTCATTGTTTTCGGCGTTTAACTTGTCTGCCTGCTTGAACACCCAACAATCCCTGTAAGTGTGGTTGGCTGGTTTTTCGGGTGTGCCATGTATTTGGCACGAGCGATCGAGTATTCGGTCCAAATTGGACGGGCCCTGAGTATTTCTTTTGAACGGCTTTTTCCGCTGACCGGGTTTAGATCCTCTGAATCCGGCATTGACTGTCGTATCTTCAGTATTATCTTCATTAATGCGGCGCTTGTGCTTGTTGCGACGCGACCTGCCATTGATGTCCTTGGTATCCGAACTACCAAGATTTTTGGTCAGGTTGTTACTGCGAGCTAGCCAGCTATCCTCTCCCGTGCAGAAGCGGGTCATGAGTGATGTGAGGGATGCCATGGATTTCGGGTTTTACTGTCCTAGGTGCCGGGCAAGCCACTCGTCGCGGATGTTATGTTTGAAGGCTGCAAGGGCCTCTGCATCCGGACAATCGACGATTTGATTTTTCTTGGTTAAGAACCGTGTCCAGAATTGTCTGGCCGATTCATCTGGCTGCTGAATTATGTGGCTTAGGTCATCGGTGTCTGGTGGTCGCACATATGTGCCCTAGAAGTTATCAAGGAATGCGGCTTCCAGGTCTTCCCAACAACCAATTGATTCTGCTGGCAAGCTGTTGAGCCAATGCCGAGCTGGTCCTTTAAGTTTGAGTGGGAGGTATTTGATGGTGTGTAGATCATCACCGCGGGCCATGTGGATGTGAAGGGGATAGTCCTCGATCCAAACCGCAGGATCTGTTGTGCCGTCGTATGATTCAATGTTTACGGGTTTGAAACCCTCGGGGATTTGATGATCCATTACTTCGTCTGTGAAGCATAGTGGGTGTGCGGCGCCTCTATATTGGGCTATATCATGACGCAGCTCAAATGAGCTTTGTCTACTGTGTTTGGCCCGACCGGAGTTGTTGTATCCGGCGTGACGGTTGTCATCACGTATCGTGGGGCGCCCACGCGATCCGTAGATCGATCTTATTTGTCTTGCCTTGGCCTCCAATAT
Source organism: Triticum dicoccoides (assembly GCF_002162155.2). Classification (NCBI taxonomy): domain Eukaryota; kingdom Viridiplantae; phylum Streptophyta; class Magnoliopsida; order Poales; family Poaceae; genus Triticum; species Triticum dicoccoides. The sequence goes on from NC_041381.1 coordinate 113,910,362, forward strand.
GTCTCGCAAGTATGGCGCATTCCCCCGTGGCTTTGGACTTTTCGAGCGACGCCGGGGTGCGGCTTTAGCGGAGGGCCTAGAGGCCTCTCTGTTGCGGCCACGAGGTGGCCGGTCGGCCGCATCATGTGTTGGTGATGTAGGTTTGGGTGCTTCCTCCTCTAATTGGGGTAGCAGCCTGCGTTTTGGGTAGCTCTTGGAGGGGCGATCGAGTTTGTACTCTTCGGCTGCAAGGACTTTGGTCCATCTGTCAGCTAGCAAGTCTTGGTCAGCTCTAAGCTGCTGCTGCTTTTTCTTGAGGCTGCTTGCCATGGCCATAAGCCTGCGCTTGAAATGCTCTTGTTCGACGGGATCCTCGGGCATGAAAAATTCATCGTCGTCGAGGCTTGCTTCATCTTCAGAGGGAGGCATATAATTATCGTCCTCTACCTCTCTGAGTGCCTCTCTATCATGAGGGTTGGCTTCTCCCTCCTCCTGTGCTGAATCCTGCTGGAGGGGGTTGTCTTCGGCATTGTCTAGGGTGTTATTATCTCCTGTGCCGGAATCACCGTTTTTGCAGTGGCGGGATTTAGAGCGGCGCCGCTGACGCCGACGCTTGGGCTGTTTCTTGGAGGGGTCATCCTCCACTGTTCCATTGCCATTCCCATCTTTTGGGATGTCCACCATGTATATGTCATATGACGAGGTGGCTTTCCAGTGCCCTGTAGGCGCTGGTTCTTGGTTGTCTCCTGCATCGTCGTCCATACCGTTGATGTCTTCGGAGTCGAAGTCGAGCACGTCGGTTAAATCATCGACAGTGGCTACAAAGTGGGTGGTGGGTGGGCATTGAATTTCTTCATCGTTCGCATCCCAACCGTCCTGACCATAGTCCGGCCAGGGCTCTCCTGATAAAGAGAGAGACTTTAGTGAATTCAGGATGTCGCCAAAAGGCGAGTGCTGAAAGATGTCCGCGGCAGTGAACTCCATAACCGGTGCCCGATCGGATTTGATTGGTAGGGGCGCGGGAGGTTCGGAGTCCGGAGAGGAGTCCGGCACCTCGGAGTCACGGGCTTTGCAAAGGACAGGGATGGTGTTCGGCTCAATCGCCGTAGAGATCGTAGCCCCCGAGGCGGTGTCCAGCCACTCGTCCTCGACCGGCGAAGTCGGCTCTGAGCTAGGGGTCGGAGCGGACGCTGGTGCGGCCTCTAGGGTACTATCAGGCGGCAGAGCTGGATCATACCCATCGAGACAGTGCGGCGCGCTTGGCTATGGATCGAATCCGTCGAAGATCAAGTCTCCGCGGATGTCAGCCGTGTAGTTCAAACTCCCAAATCTGACCTGATGGCCAGGGGCGTAGCTTTCGATCTGCTCCAGGTGGCCAAGTGAATTGGCCCGTAGTGCAAAGCCGCCGAATACGAAGATCTGTCCGGGGAGAAAAGTCTCACCCTGGACCGCGTCGCTGTTGATGATGGAAGGAGCCATCGGGCCTAAAGGTGACGACAGAGAGGAACTCTCAATGAAAGCACCAATGTCGGTGTCAAAACCGACGGATCTCGGGTAGGGGGTCCCGAACTGTGCGTCTAGGCGGATGGTAACAGGAGACAAGGGACACGATGTTTTTACCCAGGTTCGGGCCCTCTCGGTGGAGGTAAAACCCTACTCCTGCTTGATTAATATTGATGATATGGGTAGTACAAGAGTAGATCTACCGCAAGATCAAAGAGGCTAAACCCTAGAAGCTAGCCATTGTATGATTGTTGTTCGTCCTACGGACTAAAACCCTCCGGTTTATATAGACACCGGAGAGGGTTAGGGTTACACAGAGTCGGTTACAATGGTAGCAGATCTACATATCCGTATCGCCAAGCTTGCCTTCCACGCCAAGGAAAGTTCCATCCGGACACGGGACGAAGTCGTCAATCTTGTATCTTCATAGTCCAGGAGTCCGGCCAATGGTGATAGTTCGGCTATCCGGACACCCCCTAATCTAGGACTGCCTCACTCTCCATCACCTGTAGCGTGCTCAAGCTGGAGCTCCTCAAACCGCTTCGTTATTTCGTCCACCATCACAACAACATAGCCTTGTGGAATCGCACTGCAGTGAGAAGTTGCTCTGGGTGAAGGAGGTGTCGGGGGTTGGGTGCGACATATGCTAAAGGATGGCTTATCATGGTGGGAGCGAGTAGAATGTTGCCGGTGCCCGGAAGTGGGATGAGGCATAGACACAAATGCCAACGCACTTTACCCAGGTTCGGGGCTCTCCTAGGAGATAACACCCCTAGTCCTGCTCTGCGGGGTCTCTGCATGATCACTAAGGCACTAGTGAGTACAAAGGTGCTCCTTGAGCTGTATGCTGGAGGTAGAAGAAGGCAAGGCTTGCTCACTTCTCCCTCTATGTATGAGTCTAGTTCTAACGGGTTGGGAACCCTTTGCATGGGTGTCCTAGGGGGTTTATATAGGCCTACCCCCCAGGGGTACAATGGTAATCTTGTCAGGTGTAGGACCCGGCTGTCAGTGTCTCCGGTCAACGGCTTCTCCGCCAGCTGCTGGGGCCCGCCGATTGGTCTGGTACGGAGCCGACAGGCTGCCTCCGCCGCTCGCGGGTCTGGTTGGTGGCTGATTATTGTAGCCGCAATGCTAATGACGCATGCTTGGTCGGGGGAGGAGCGTGGCTACAGCCCCACCGTCTGGTGGGAGAACATTGTAGCCTCACCATGCCTTGTCTACTTAATGGCGCACAGGCCTCGAGGGAGGAGTTGGGTGCCTGCTATAAGCCGGACCCCCAGGCTATGCCGCCTTCCGGGCTCTCGTTGCCTGGTAGGGCCCGCCGCCTGCAAGCCATACCGACAAGCCGTCGTGGGAGCAGGCCCCACCTGACAGGAGTGACCTCGAGGGTGGAGTGTCAACAGTGCCGCGTCGTGTAGAGGTCTCCGCCTGTATGGGGCACTGTGTCCATGCCAAGCCCTGGATATGGGGGTGATGGGCTACACTTAATGGGGGCCGCAAATTCTGAGGGCGTCATGGGGCGCCTGCTAGGAGTCGGCTCGTCTTGGTGTCGTCTTCTGGTACTTGGCTGTCTTCTGGCAGCCGGACATTTGAGCCAGCCGGCCACCAGAAGGCGGCGCTCCATTGTGGAGGCCCGTGGGGTGCCGGCGGCCCAATGTCTTGAAAGGTTCAGGGACTCGGGTTAGGCTACCCGTGGCCCATTACTCTGACAGTAGTCCTCGAAGCTGGTGAGGCGTCTCCGTTGTTCTCTTGCTAAATGCTTGGTCCGCCTCCTAGCATGCCGGTTGCCGAGAGCCGACATGACCAGGCGGGCTTGTTTGATAATTTCGAAATGCCAAGGCGGGAACCAGGTGGCGCGCCTGCTAAGCCTCTAGGCCTGCCACCCGCTGCAAGTACGCCACGCAGCACCTGCTAGCCGGGCCAGCCTACCAACCCATGCTCACGATGGGACGTGACAGCGGACCGGGCCCGCCACCACCAGGCCTCGGCGCGCGGGCGGATCCCCTCCGTCCGAGACGAGCGGTTGCGATTCCGTGGGGAGTTACTGCGCAGTAACTTTGTAGAATAAACGCGGGGTGGTGGGGTCGTGGGCGCAGTTAATCCCACGATCCCATGCCCCGCCCCCTTATCTTCGTAGCCCGACGGTTATAAGTAGGGGGTGGAGGGGGAGCGGCGGAGCACGCGTGCCCTCCCCTCCCTTCGCCATTTTCACCTTCTTCCTTCCCTGCTGCCGCTGCATCTCCGTGCTCCAACGAGGCGCCGCTGCAGCTCGCCACCGTCAGGCTCCTTCTCCCTAAGCTTCTCTCTCGATCCCACTTGGAATCCATGGCGCGCGAGAGGGGAGGGGACTGGGACGACTCGGTGGTGATCGACGACCACCTCACCTTCCTCCAGGCCACACATCGATTGCACGGCGCAGGCTTCGTCAAAGTCCGCGTGCCGCCGGAGAAGGAAATCTCGCCGGCACCGCAAGGAAGCGAGCGGGTTGTCTTCTGCTCGCACTTCCTCCGCGGCTTTGGCCTGCCGGCGAGCGGATTCTTCTGCTCCTTCATGGAGTTCTACCATCTTCAGCCGCATCACTTGACGCCCAACACCGTGACACTGCTGTCCGCCTTCGTCACGGCGTGCGAGGGTTACCTTGGCATCCTTCCCACCATCAAGCTGGGGGGAGTCTTCTTCTACACCAAGTTGGGCACCTCCGCTAAGGAGAAGGCGGCCCAGTTCGGTTCCTTCGTCGCGGTGTGCCGGCCGTCGGTGAAGAACGCCTTCCCCGTCATCAAGCTGTCACAGTCGGTGAAACTGTGGCAAAAATCATATTTCTACGTGGAGAACGTCGACCCGGCAATCGACTTCATCAACTTGCCGTCCTACGAAGCTGGCCCTTTGGCTGAACCTCGGGCCAACTAGGGCTACAAGCCGAAGCCCGTCTCGGCCGACGCCACCGCCGCCATCAACCGGTTTCGAGTACTGACGAAGGCGGAGGGCCTCATGGCGTCCGACTGGCTGGTCGCCTTTGTCGAGCATCGGGTTCTCCCGCTCCAAGGCCGTCCTCATCTGATCTGTCAAATGAGCGGGCACAGCGACCCGAGCCGGATGTGCACATGGGTCATGCCGACTGCCGAGGTGGCCCAAATGGTGAATGAGATCGCCGACCTCAAGCAGTCGGAGGGGTCCTGGAGGTTTGGCAAGCGGACATACTCCCGCGTCAACCCGCCGCCTGTTGTAAGTTCTTCAACTCTTTCTTTTTAGTACTTGCCTTGGTGTTGATCTTGGTCTTCAAACAGTCGATCCTCAGCTCTTTCTTCAGCTCCAGTGACGGCCGCCATCGTAGGGCCGGGTGGAGACTACCAGCCGGACTAGGAGGTGAGCGACGTGGATGACCCCGACTTGGGGGCAGCCGCCTTGGAGGACGACGCTGTAGGCGGCGGTGACTGATGACCCACAAGTATAGGGGATCTATCGTAGTCCTTTCGATAAGTAAGAGTGTCGAACCCAAGGAGGAGCAGAAGGAAATGACAAGCGGTTTTCAGTAAGGTTTTCTGTGCAAGCACTAAAATTGTAGGTAACAGATAGTTTTGTAATAAGATAAATTGTAACGAGTAACAAGCAATGAATGTAAATAATGTGCAGCAAGGTGGCCCAATCCTTTTTGAAGCAAAGGACAAGCCTGGAAAATTTATTATAATGAGAAAAGATCTCCCGAGGACACATGGGAATTATCGTCAAGCTAGTTTTCATCACGCTCATACGATTCACGTTTGGTACTTTGATAATATGATATGTGGGTGGACCAGTGCTTGGGTACTGCCCTTACTTGGACAAAAGAAGTATTAAGGTAAACCTAACCACAACATTAGACATATGGATCCAAATCAGCCCCTTACGAAGCAACGCATAAACTAGGGTTTAAGCTTCTGTCACTCAAGCAACCCATCATCTACTTATTACTTCCCAATGCCTTCCTCTAGGCCCAAATAATGGTGAAGTGTCATGTAGTCGACGTTCACATAAAATCACTAGAGGAAAGACAACATACATGTCATCAAAATATTGAACAAATACCAAATTCACATGACTACTAATAGCAAGACTTCACCCATGTCCTCAGGAACAAACGTAACTACTCACAAAGCATATTCATGTTCATAATCAGAGGAGTAATAATATGCATTAAGGATCTGAACATATGATTTTCCACCAAGTAAACCAATTAGCACCAACTACAAGGAGTAATCAACACTACTAGCAACCCACAGGTACCAATTTGTGGTTTTGGATACAAGATTGGATACAAGAGATGAACTAGAGTTTGAGAGAAGATGGTGCTGGTGAACCCAAGACCGGAGTTTCAGATGCCTTCCAGGGTTTCCGAGATTCGTTGTGTGATTTTGTTTGGTTGTGCATTCATCATGTCATCTCTTGCATTGCATCATGCCATCATGCCATTTAATTTTAAAAACTCAACTAAATAAAATCGTATGGATCTTTGGTCCATTTAAATCGAGGGAAGGATGACTTCTCTTTATAGCATATCCTCCAATATTAGGGAGCTATATTAAATATTTCTTTATTTTGGAAGCCACCGTAACAAACTTGCATTTTAATCTCTCTCGTTTCCACCTATTCTAAATCATCGATCATTCTCCATTTGGCTCCGGTTCAAGTTGTGGCACTTTGATTTATGCCAAAGAAGCCCCATGCCAGTTTTCAGCTCAACTTATATTTATTTGTTCCTCCAAATAAATATTTTGTTCCTATTTCTTTTCTGTAAATAGAAAAGGAAAAAACTTTTTCCCCTTCCTTTCTCTAAGTCCAGCCCAGCTGGGCGTCCTAGCCCACAGCAGGCCGGCCCATCCTTCCTCCCAAGACGGCCCACCTAACCCCTCTAACCCTAGCTCGATCCTCCTCGCTCTCTCCCTTCGTTCTCCCCCTGCGCCGCAGCACACCCAGGAGCCCGATCCCCCATCCCTCTCGCTCACCCGCACGCACGCATCGAGCTCCCTTCGCCCGATCCCCTCGGCTCCCTCCTCGCGATCCCTTCCTCTCCCCTTGGTCCTCCTCCCGCGCCACCAGCCAGCCACCGGAGCCTGCCGCCGCCGCCGGATCAGGCTGCACTTCACCGAGGTCCTCCTCTGCCACCTGCCCGGCGAGCTCGTTGCTGGCCGGACCTCCTCTACGCCCCTTCTCTCCTCACTCTGTTCCCATCTCCTCCGTGCTCTCCTCCGTTTTACCGCCGCCGCTGCATCAACCATCGCCGCCCGAAGCCCCCACTCCGCTCGCCCGCATCTGCATCTCCGCCTTCGCCTCCTGCTACCTGCGCGCCGCCGTACCTCCGCCTCATCTTGCCGTCGTCCGTGCCAAGTCCTGTCGGCGCCATGCCCAACCTTCTCCTCTGCTTCGTCCTGGGGGAAGAGGGACGGGCCTCGTCCCGCTCCTGCGCTTTGACTGCCAGGGTCACTCGCATGGGCTAGGCCCAGATCCCCGGCTCCTCGCTGCCCTTCCGCCTCGTCAGCTTCCAGCCGGAGGAGCTCCGCCCTTTCCTTTGCCCTGCCTTGGAGCTGCCGCTGCTCTGCCCGCTAGGACCCCATCTCAAGGCCAGGGACGCCCTGCCTGCTGTGCACCATGGCTCCTGGAGCTCCACCCGTGACGAGCATCTTCTCCATCATATCCTCCTTGGACGTCGACACCAAGTGCCCCTTCGGATACGCCAAGTTCTGCTTCGAACGTGTACGACTACATCCGAGGTGGATTTCGTCAAGTACCCCTTCGGATGCGCCAAGTTCGACTACATGGTCCGCCAAGTACCTCTACCGACGACCCCGGACATCTACGAAACGAACGTGTACAACTACCGTCGCCGTGTACAACGACTTCCACTAGGGCCCGTGAATGACTACTTCCCTCGACGACTCGAACCGCTCTGAAAACGCACGCTTCAAAGGTATAACGCCAAGACGACGCCTGTGACCTAATGCATGTGTTGAATGAGATGCATCGTTTGCTCCGTGATCGAATCGTCCTTGCGATGCCCCTCTTTTGCCGTGCCACCGTCCTGTGGGAACCCGGTAGTCGGGAGCACCCCACCATCTCTAGCATGTTGCGCACATCATCACACTTCTCGTTTGCATCGGTATCTCACTCGAGTTATCGGGACCGGAATGTTGCCGTGACACCATTTTCGTTATCGTCGCGTGGCACCCCTTTTGTTCCACCACGGAGACAAATGCCTCGTTTCAACATGCTCCTGTTAATGTTTTCTTAAAATTGCATAAACTTGCATATGTCATCCGCATCATGATAACAACATTTAAATGCTTAAAATTGTTGTTTGCTTTAATTGCTAAATGACATGGGGACTTTCCGGAATTGTTGTTTGTTGTTTCCGGCCTCATTTACACTTGCCTAAATATGTAGTTCAATTATGCTTCACCCCTTGCCATGTTTAATAACATTTAACATTGTTGTACCTAAACGAGAGAGAACTAAATAATTGTTGTGGTGTTCCGTCAATATGCAACTCGTTGCATATTGAGCTCCACATAACTTGTAGTGTTGTTTGTGCATATTGCGATGCCATGCCTCTTTAAACCGGACATGCATCATACTTGTTTGTGCATCATGCCATGTTTATGCTTGTGTGTTTACCATATTGTTTGCTTTTTTCCGGTTTGCTTCTCTGGTTAGCTTCGGTTTCCTTCCGGAGTTGTGAGGATTCGTTCGACTACATCCGCTTGTCTTCTTCATGGACTCGTTCTGCTTCCTAGCGGAATCTCAGGCAAGATGACCTTTACCCTCGATATCACTTCTATCTTTGCTTGCTAGTTGCTTCGTTCTATCGCTATGATGCGCTGCCTACCCCTTGTTTACCATGTCTCCCATATTGCCATGCCAGCCTCTAACCTTTTCACCCTTCCTAGCAAACCATTGTTTGGCTACATTACCGCTTTTGCTCAGCCCCTCTTATAGCATTGTTAGCTGCAGGTGAAGTTGAAGATTGCTCCATGATGGACAGGATTATGTTGGGATATCACAATATCTCTTATTTAATTAATGCATCTATATACTTGGTAAAGGGTGGAAGACTCGGCCTTATGCCTGGTGTTTTGTTCCACTCTTGCCGCCCTAGTTTCCGTCATACCGGTGTTATGTTCCCGGATTTTGCGTTCCTTACGCGGTTGGGTGATTTATGGGACCCCCTTGACAGTTCGCTTTGAATAAAACTCCTCCAGCAAGGCCCAACCTTGGTTTTACCATTTGCCACCTAAGCCTTTTTCCCTTGGGTTCTGCAGACTCAAGGGTCATCTTATTTTAACCCCCCCGGACCAGTGCTCCTTCGAGTGTTGGCCCGAAATGAGCTGCCTGCGGGGCCACCTCGGGGAAACTTGAGGGCTGGTTTTACTCGTAGCTAGTCTCATCCGGCGTTGCCCTGAGAACGATATATGTGCAGCTCCTATCAGGATTTGTCGGCGCATCGGGCGGCTTTGCTGGTCTTGTTTTACCATTGTCGAAATGTCTTGTAAACCGGGATTCTGAGTCTGATCGGGTCTTCCTGGGAGAAGGTCTATTCCTTCGTTGATCGCGAGAGCTTGTCATGGGCTAAGTTGGGACACCCCTGCAGGGTATAATCTTTCGAAAGCCGTGCCTGCGGTTATAGGCAGATGGGATTTTGTTAATGTCCGGTTGTAGATAACTTGACACCAGATCCGAATTAAAATGCATCAACCGCGTGTGTAGCCGTGATGGTCTCTTTTCGACGGAGTCCGGGAAGTGAACACGGTTTGGGGTTATGTTTGACGTAAGTAGGAGTTCAGGATCACTTCTTGATCATTGCTAGCTTCACGACCATTCCATTTGCTCTCTTCTCGCTCTTATTTGCGTATGTTAGCCACCTTATATGCTAGTCGCTGCTGCAACCTCACCACTTTACCCCTTCCTTTCCCTTAAGCTTAAATAGTCTTGATCTCGCGGGTTTTGAGATTGCTGAGTCCTCGTGACTCACCAGATACTATCACAACAGTTGCAGGTGCCGATGATACCAGTGCAGGTGATGCAACCGAGCTCAGATGGGAGCTCAACAAAGATCTTAGTTGTTGCTATGTGTTGTTTCTTGTTGATCAGTAGTGGAGCCCAGTCGGGACGATCAGGGATCTAGCAGTTGGGTTATCTTCTTTTCTTTTGGTTTCGTCCGTAGTCAGACCATGTGTGTACTCTGAATGATGTATGATTTATGATATGTTCATTGTGTGAAGTGGCGATTGTAAGCCAACTCTTTATCCCAGTCTTGTTCATTACATGGGAGTGTGTGAAGATGACCCTTCTTGCGACAAAACCACCATGCGGTTATGCCTCTAAGTCGTGCTTCGACACGTGGGAGATATAGCCGCATCGTGGGTGTTACAAGTTGGTAATCAGAGCCATCCCCGACTTAGGAGCCCCCTGCTTGATTGTTTGCTGGCGTTGTTGAGTCTAGAACAAAAATGTTTTGAGTCTTAGGATTATATATATCGAAGAGTAGGATTCTTTTTACTCCTCAGTCCCTTCGTCGCTCTGGTGAGGTCTCCTGACGTAGATGTTTTGACATTCCTCTCCTCAAATTTCACTAAAAAAAATTTTAGGATCACGCGGGTATCTTGGAATCGCTTCGATGGTTTTGTGACGAGAACATTGTTCTTGGTGCCTCCTGTCTATTATGTGGCTTTGACCCGGGGAGTTGAGCTCCGAGGTGTGGTCGTCATAATTTTATCGTTGCAGTTCTGGAATACCTGAGTTCTGCCGACATCGAAAATCTCTTTTATGCAGTTGTTGGTGAGATAACCTCGATAACCCAGTACTAGGGCGAGCTCGAGAGTATTGCCATAACTCGTATAACAGATGCTTTTTGAAGGTTGAGGTACATGATTTCCGAAGGTTTCTTGGTTATGTGTTGACGGATGGATACAACTTGGATGTAGGAATTGTTAGTTTTGGGTGAGATATATATTGCTTCCCATGTATCCCCAACACCAGATTGCATAACCAGAAAGTTTCGGGAGTTTCATAGGTGGGAATTCAAGTAGATCCTAGAATATCTTTTCGACAGATGCATGATATGAGATTGGGGTTCGACGTCTAGTGGTCCGCCTTTCCACGGTCGTTTTTACAGTGGTCTTGTTGTGTCTTAAAGAAACCTTGTCTATGCTAGTTCGGGGACACTTCGTATATCATGTGCACTGCCTTGTACATGATGGTGCTGTACACTCGAGCCCGTGTGGGCCCCACCACGAAAACTTCGGACGAAATCTCTATCATATGTTTGTTCCGGCTTATTCTGCAAGCCAATCCTTGGTTTTGTTTCATTTGTGGTATTCGAGTTGCTTTGAAGTCAAATGTTGAATCCATACCTTTCCTAAATGGTGTTCTCATATTGTTATGTGAATACTAATCCTTTTGATCATTGAGGTTGTCATGTTAATTCTTTTCCAACCGGTGCGCTTCTCTTCGAGATGATCCCATCATTCTCCCCATCCGCAAGATCATTTCTAAGTTTTCTCAACGGTGTTTGTCTCGTTCATCTTAAGTTGTCTTTGTTTTCCCGCCCTCCCACCCTTTTCTTCAAGGAATCAGATTTCTTAATCGGGTATCCATTTTATTGATGGGAAGTCTCTCCATTCTTTTCCGTCAATGTTCTTATCTGGTGATTCTCAAGAAGATACTAATAGAGCTTCAAGTTCATCATTTTTCATTTTTTTCTTCTCCGATGGATTCAATTCAAGCTTTGTTGATCATATCCTTTCCTCGTTTCAAATGCTATCCCATGCCGGTGCATCTCATAATTGTTCACCTCTCTCTATTCTTATCCATAGTGCTTAAGATTATCTCAAAAAATTCATGTTTCCATTCTCAATCCATTCAAGTTATTTGGAGATTATTATCTCATTCAAGTCATTTATTTCAACCGGCGCAATCCCCCCCTTCAATCAATCGTTCAACGATGTTTTCCTTTTGAGTGGGCCCTAACCCACATGTCTTTTTCCAGGATCTTACCTGACTCTTCTAATTATCAGGAGCGATTCTCAAGTTCATTTCCAAGTTTGACAAAAGCATGGATTTTCATCAATCAAATGTCTTCTTCCAAGATCGCTTTCAAATTATTTTTCATTGTTGGCTCAACCTCTGTGTTTTTCATTATCCCGGAGCATCTCAACAATTCATGGTGGTTTTCATCATCATTCTCAGCATGTGAAGACCGAAGAAGGATATTTCTTAAATCTTGGTCCGTTCTCTTGAAGATTCATGGTTCTAGCTTCATGCCATCCTCATAATTGTTTTCGATTGTGAAAATTCTTTTCACCCATCCAGAGCAATTCAGGAGTCTTTACAGTTTGATTCTCCGGAGCCCATCTTCTCAGAATTACTCATTCTCAGCCTTCAGCTCTCGTTCTCCAAATCTTACCGGTGCATCGTTCAAATATCCTCTAATCAGTTCATGGCCTCTTCGTTCTCATGTATCTAAATCCCCTCAAGTATCTTCGTTCGTTTTCCAATTCTTCCCGGTGATTTGTGCCTTTGCTACTTTCATTTTCAATTCTTACGGTGGTTCGTTCAAGATTTCACTTCCTTCGTTCTCATATCAAATATTCGTTGTTTCCAAATTCCAACGGTGGTTCCATCTATACCTTCTGAAGTTTGTGTATAACTCTCTTAATCCTTTCTACGAGAATAAGTAGCATGACAAATCCGTTGCTGGTCATCAATTTAAATTGGTGAAGGATAGGCATGACATAATTCTTATTCTTGTTTCATCCAAGTGATTAATTCTTTTCTTTCGGTGATTGTTCATGATGAAGTAATTCTCGACTCTAGTGCTTCATCTTTTCCTTTTCCGGAGTTCCAAGCTTTCCGCATTATCTTGTCACGAAGCTCCATCTAAATCATTGCAAGGATTTACCTTGTGTTTTCAACTTCTCTTTCTTTCTATCATCCTTTTATTACCGGAGTTCTTCATGGAGGATCAACATGGTGGTTCATCAAGGATTCTTTTCATTCTTCAATTGTTCTTCAAGTTTTCTCTCGAAGTTATGACCCGCCAAGCTATACTCTTAAATTAAACATGGTGCTCAACACATGTTTTGTTTCGAGAAGTTCAGGCATTCTTCATTTTGCATTCCGAAGTGCAATTCTTCCTACCTTATCTTTTGAGGTGGTGTTATGTCACTCTTGACAATTTCCTTCATGTTTCATGATTCATATGTTGTCAAGAATGAGGTATTTTAAATCCATTAATCTCTTCGTTGGAGTATCTTGTGTCATATTTCACCTAAAAGCCTTCCCTAAGGAATGTTGCTATTATGGTGCTTACCAATGATCCAAGTTTTCTCCTATCCTCTCGTCAAAAGCAGTTTTCATCTCTTCATTGATCTCAAGCAATCAATTGTTTCCGTTAGTGGCCGGGTGTCACCTCATAGTTTTGAGATGTTTTCCATAAGCCCACTACAAGCTTATTCGTTTCGTTGTTGGTTTTCCAACAACCCCATTGTAACCTTCTTGGAAGGGTGCTTTCCAAGCCCATTTGTGGCAGAAGTTGGCATTTTCTTATCCATTCTGTTATTCCAATGATCTATCTTCTATTATTTCTTCCGGAGGCATTGTGATGTTGCTTTCTTCACTCCTCTTCTCGTATTGAGGATCGTGTTCTTTTCGTGCTTATCCATTTAACCGGAGTGTTGTGTTCTCATTCAAGTTCTTTCATCTTATCAAGTTTTGCCTCTCTTTTCAACCTGAGTGGTGTCTGAAATCCTTCTTACCCACTGTGCCATTCTTTCAATAGTTCCGGAGGCAGTGTGTTGTTGATTTCATCAAGTATCATCCCATCTTCTCAAGTTCATGTTCAATTCCTTCTATTTTCAGTTGGAATGCTGCCAAAATTATATCATTCTTATTCATTCTTATCTTGTTTCAACCAGAGTGGTTCCAATTCCTTCTTGTCCATTGTACTCGTCATTCATAGCTTTAAAACCTCCAAGGTTCACATGGTGTTCCTTGTTTCTATTTTCTACCGCAGTGCTCTCAATTGTGTTCAACTCCATTGTGTTCTCTATTTCAACTTTTCAACCTCTCAAGGTTCTTTGGTTTCACTCTTTTGTCGAAGAAGCAACTTAGTTTTACCTCTGCTCTTCCTCTTCCGTTTCTATTCGGTGCCATTCTAGATCTCGGGACGAGATCCTCTTGTAGTGGTGGAGTGTTGTAACACCCCAAGACCGGAGTTTCAGATGCCTTCTAGGGTTTCCGAGATTCATTGTGTGATTTTGTTTGGTTGTGCATTCATCATGTCATCTCTTGCATTGCATCATGCCATCATGCCATTTAATTTTAAAAACTCAACTAAATAAAATCGTATGGATCTTCGGTCCATTTAAATCGAGGGAAGGATGACTTCTCCTTATAGCATATCCTCCAATATTAGGGAGCTATATTAAATATTTCTTTATTTTGTAAGCCACCATAACAAACTTGCATTTTAATCTCTCTCGTTTCCACCTATTCTAAATCCTCGATCATTCTCCATTTGGCTCCGGTTCAAGTTGTGGCACTTTGATTTATGCCAAAGAAGCCCCATGCCAGTTTTCAGCTCAACTTATATTTATTTGTTCCTCCAAATAAATATTTTGTTCCTATTTCTTTTCTGTAAATAGAAAAGGAAAAACCTTTTTCCCCTTCCTTTCTCTAAGTCCAGCCCAGCTGGGCGTCCTAGCCCACAGCAGGCCGGCCCATCCTTCCTCCCAAGCCGGCCCACCTAACCCCTCTAACCCTAGCCCGATCCTCCTCGCTCTCTCCCTTTGTTCTCCCCCTGCGCCGCAGCACACCCAGGAGTCCGATCCCCCATCCCTCTCGCTCACCCGCACGCACGCATCGAGCTCCCTTCGCCCGATCCCCTCGCCTCCCTCCTCGCGATCCCTTCCTCTCCCCTTGGTCCTCCTCCCGCCCCACCAGCCAGCCACCGGAGCCCGCCGCCGCCGGATCAGGCTGCACTTCGCCGGGGTCCTCCTCTGCCACCTGCCCGGCGAGCTCGTTGCTGGCCGGACCTCCTCTACGCCCCTTCTCTCCTCCCTCTGTTCCCATCTCCTCCGCGCTTTCCTCCGTTTTTCCTGCCGCCGCTGCATCAACCATCGCCACCCGAAGCCCCCACTCCGCTCGCCCGCATCTGCATCTCCGCCTTCGCCTCCTGCTACCGGCGCGCCGCCGTACCTCCGCCTCGTCTTGCCGTCGTCTGTGCCAAGTCCTGTCGGCGCCATGCCCAACCTTCTCCTCTGCTTCATCCCGGGAGAAGAGGGACGTGCCTCGTCCCGCTCCTGCGCTTTGGCCGCCAGGGTCACTCGCATGGGCTAGGCCCAGATCCCCGGCTCCTCACTGCCCTTCCGCCTCAACAGCTTCCAGCCAGAGGAGCTCCACCCTTTCCTTTGCCCTGCCTTGGAGCTGCCGCTGCTCTGCCCGCTAGGACCCCATTTCAAGGTCAGGGACGCCCTGCCTGCTGCGCACCATGGCTCCTGGAGCTCCACTCGTGACGAGCATCTTCTCCATCATATCCTCCTTGGACATCGACACCAAGTGCCCCTTCGGATACGCCAAGTTCTGCTTCGAACGTGTACGACTACATCCGAGGTGGATTTCGTCAAGTACCCCTTCGGATGCGCCAAGTTCGACTACATGGTCCGCCAAGTACCTCTACCGACGACCCCAGACATCTACGAAACGAACGTGTACAACTATCGTCGCTGTGTACAACGACTTCCACTACGGCCCATGAACGACTACTTCCCTCGACGACTCGAACCGCTCCGAAAACGCACGCTTCGAAGGTATAACGCCGAGACGACGCCTGTGACCTAATGCATGTGTTGAATGAGATGCATCGTTTGCTCCGTGATCGAATCGTCCTTGCGATGCCCCTCTTTTGCCGTGCCACCGTCCCGTGGGAACCCGGTAGTCCGGAGCACCCCACCATCTCTAGCATGTTGCGCACATCGTCACACTTCTCGTTTGCATCGGTATCTCACTCGAGTTATCTGGGCCGGAATGTTGCTGTGGCACCATTTTCATTATCGTTGCCGTGGCACCATTTTCGTTATCGTCGCGTGGCACCCCTTTCGTTCCACCATGGTGACAAATGCCTCGTTTCAACATGCTCATGTTAACGTTTTCTTAAAATTGCATAAACTTGCATATGTCATCCGCATCATGATAACAACATTTAAATGCTTAAAATTGTTGTTTGCTTTAATTGCTAAATGACATGGGGACTTTCCGGAATTGTTGTTTGTTGTTTCCGGCCTCATTTACACTTGCCTAAATATGTAGTTCAATTATGCTTCACCCCTTGCCATGTTTAATAACATTTAATATTGTTGTACCTAAACGAGAGAGAACTAAATAATTGTTGTGGTGTTCCGTCAATATGCAACTCGTTGCATATTGAGCTCCACGTAACTTGTAGTGTTGTTTGTGCATATTACCATGCCATGCCTCGTTAAACTGGACATGCATCATACTTGTTTGTGCATCATGCCATGTTTATGCTTGTGTGTTTACCATATTGTTTGCTTCTTTCCGGTTTGCTTCTCTGGTTAGCTTCGGTTTCCTTCCGGAGTTGTGAGGATTCGTTCGACTACGTCCGCTTGTCTTCTTCATGGACTCGTTCTGCTTCCTAGCGGAATCTCAGGCAAGATGACCTTTACCCTCGATATCACTTCTATCTTTGCTTGCTAGTTGCTTCGTTCTATCTCTATGATGCGCTGCCTACCCCTTGTTTACCATGTCTCCCATATTGCCATGCCAGCCTCTAACCTTTTCACCCTTCCTAGCAAACCGTTGTTTGGCTATGTTACCGCTTTTGCTCAGCCCCTCTTATAGCATTGTTAGCTGCAGGTGAAGTTGAAGATTGCTCCATGATGGACAGGATTATGTTGGGATATCACAATATCTCTTATTTAATTAATGCATCTATATACTTGGTAAAGGGTGGAAGACTCGGCCTTATGCCTGGTGTTTTGTTCCACTCTTGCCGCCCTAGTTTCCGTCATACCGGTGTTATGTTCCCGGATTTTGCGTTCCTTACGTGGTTGGGTGATTTATGGGACCCCCTTGACAGTTCGCTTTGAATAAAACTCCTCCAGCAAGGCCCAACCTTGGTTTTACCATTTGCCACCTAAGCCTTTTTCCCTTGGGTTCTGCAGACTCAAGGGTCATCTTATTTTAACCCCCCCGGACCAGTGCTCCTTCGAGTGTTGGCCCAAAATGAGCTGCCTGCGGGGCCACCTCGGGGAAACTTGAGGGCTGGTTTTACTCGTAGCTAGTCTCATCCGGCGTTGCCCTGAGAACGATATATGTGCAGCTCCTATCGGGATTTGTCGGCGCATCGGGCGGCTTTGCTGGTCTTGTTTTACCATTGTCGAAATGTCTTGTAAACCGGGATTCTGAGTCTGATCGGGTCTTCCTGGGAGAAGGTCTATTCCTTCGTTGATCGCGAGAGCTTGTCATGGGCTAAGTTGGGACACCCCTGCAGGGTATAATCTTTCGAAAGCCGTGCCTGCGGTTATAGGCAGATGGGATTTTGTTAATGTCCGGTTGTAGATAACTTGACACCAGATCCGAATTAAAACGCATCAACCGCGTGTGTAGCCGTGATGGTCTCTTTTCGGCGGAGTCCTGGAAGTGAACACGGTTTTGGGTTATGTTTGACGTAAGTAGGAGTTCAGGATCACTTCTTGATCATTGCTAGCTTCACGACCGTTCCATTTGCTCTCTTCTCGCTCTTATTTGCGTATGTTAGCCACCTTATATGCTAGTCGCTGCTGCAACCTCACCACTTTACCCCTTCCTTTTCCCTAAGCTTAAATAGTCTTGATCTCGCGGGTTTTGAGATTGCTGAGTCCTCGTGACTCACCAGATACTATCACAACAGTTCCAGGTGCCGATGATACCAGTGCAGGTGATGCAACCGAGCTCAGATGGGAGCTCAACGAAGATCTTAGTTGTTGCTATGTGTTGTTTCTTGTTGGTCAGTAGTGGAGCCCAGTCAGGACGATCAGGGATCTAGCAGTTGGGTTATCTTCTTTTCTTTTGGTTTCGTCCATAGTCGGACCATGTGTGTACTCTGAATGATGTATGATTTATGATATGTTCATCGTGTGAAGTGGCGATTGTAAGCCAACTCTTTATCCCAGTCTTGTTCATTACATGGGAGTGTGTGAAGATGACCCTTCTTGCGACAAAACCACCATGCGGTTATGCCTCTAAGTCGTGCTTCGACACGTGGGAGATATAGCCGCATCATGGGTGTTACAGTCAAGTATGGTTCAGAAACTTCATTGGGAACTAACAAACTATAATCTCGGTCATTGAAGCAATTGCAATTTATCATAACATCAGAAAGAGTCAAGAATAGAGCTTTTCAGCAAGCCCACATACTCAACTATCATGTAGTCTTATACAATTGCTAACACTCACGCAATACTTGTGGTTATGGAGTTCCAACCGGACACTGAGAAAGATAGGGGCTTATTGTGTTGCCTCCCAACGTATTCACCTTTAGGTGATGTCAACCATAATAGTTCATGCTAACTTACATCCAGTTGGATATATATATCAAGATCTTTCAAACATGAGGAGCTTGCCAAAGGATAAAATGAAAAAGGGAAAGGTGAGGATCACCTTGACTCAAGCATAAAGTAAAAACATAAAGTAAAAGATAGGCCCTTCGCAGAGGGAAGCAGAGGTTGTCATGTGCTTTTAGGGTTGGATGCACAAAATCTTAATGCAAAAGAATGTCACTTTATATTGCCACTTGTATATGGACCTTTATTATGTAGTACGTCGCTTTTATTGCTTCCATAACAAGATCGTATAAAGCTTATTTTCTCTATACTAATAAGTCATACATATTTAGAGAGCAATTTTTATTGCTTGCAACATGACAACTTACTTGAAGGATCTTACTCAATCCATAGGTAGGTATGGTGGACTCTCATGGCAAAATTGGGTTTAAGGATATTTGGAAGCACAAGTAGTATCTCTACTTGGTGCAAGGAATTTGGCTAGCATGAGGGGGAATGGCAAGCTCAACATGTTGGGAAGATCAATGACAATACACTTTAATTGAGATGTGAGAAAACATAAATCATTACATTGTCTTCCTTGTCCAACATCAACTCTTTTAGCATGTCATACTTAATGAGTGCTTCACAATCATAAAAGATGTCCAAGATAGTATATTTGTATGTGAAAACCTCTCTTTCCTTATTACTTCCTATTAATTGCAACGATGACCAAAACTTCGTTTGTCAACTCTCAACAACTTTTATGCCTCATACTTTTTATGTGTGAAGTCATTACTATCCATAAGATCAATATGAACTCTTTTATTGTTTTTGTTCTTTCTACTTTCTCAAGATCATAGCAAGATAGCAAAGCCCTTGACTCAACACTAATCTTTATTATAGATAGCTCACGGACTCGATTACATAAAGAGATCACAAAGCAAACTCAAAACTACTTGATACTAAAAAATTCAATCTACTAGATCAAGATACTACTAAAAGGACCGAACTAAGTAAAACGGTAAAGATAGGAGTGTGATGGTGATACGATACTGGGGTACCTCCCCCAAGCTTGGCAGTTGCCAAGGGGAGTGCCCATACCCATGCGATTATGTCCTCGGAGGTGATGGAGGTGGTGATGATGATGGTGGATAATCGCACATCGAACGTAAAAGCTCCTCCAACTTGTGGATGATACCCTTGAGCCCAACAATATGATCCTTCAACAAAATATTTTCCTGTGTGAGATACTTGTTTTGTATGTGAGCTAACTCAATCATCTTGAAAGCTTCAATCTCAGTTGGGGTGAAGAGGTTAGGAAGAGGTGGAGGGATGTCTTCTTCTTTCACTGACGGAGCTTGATCCTCCATGGCCTTCTTGCTTCCTTTATCCTTGTCGATCTCCTCCGGTTCTTCTCTTTTCAGCTCTGTCTTCAATAGCCAAGCATCCTTGTCTTCATTGTTGAAGGAGGGCGACGTCATGGTGCTCTAGACCTGTCAGAAAAACAGCTCGAAAGGAAAACAGAGGATATTTGCGTGATATGGTGGTCAAAGCCTTCGGGAGATTATATAATGAATTTTTACCGACCAAAATACGTAACGTGCAAGAAAACAGAGTCCAGGAGGCACAGGAGGTGGCCACGAGACAGGGGACGCGCCCAGGAAGGGTGGGCACGCCCTCCACCCTCGTGGAGGCCTCGTGTCCTTCCCGGACTACTTCTTTCTTTCCAAAATTCTTAAATATTCCAAAACGGATAAAAATTGTCATTAGAATTGCTTTGGAGTCGGTTTACTTACCGTACCACATACCTATTCCTTTTTGGAGTCTGGAACGTTCTAGAAAGTGTCCCTTATGTATTCCTCCGGGGTTACGGTCTCAACAATATTAGTTTCAACATTGATAGGATTACCTGAGATATAATGTTTGATTCTTTGACCGTTCACCACCCTTGGACTTGTGCCTTCGAAGTTGTTGATTTTTTGCACCGGAACGATAGACCTCCTCGATAACGCGAGGACCTTCCCATTTAGAGAGAACTTTTCCTGCAAAAAATCTTAAACGAGAGTTGAATAATAACACATAATCACCTACATTAAACTCACGCTTTTGTATCCTTTTGTCATGCCAGCGTTTGACTTTTTCTTTGAATAGCTTGGCATTCTCATAGGTTTGGGTTCTCCATTCATGAAGTGAGATAATATCAAATAACCTCTTCTCACCGGCAAGTTTGAAGTCATAGTTGAGCTCTTTAACAACCCAATATGCTTTATGTTCAAGTTCTAGAGGTGAGTGACATGCTTTTCCATAAACCATCTTATATGGAGACATACCCATAGGATTTTTGTATGCAGTTCTATAGGCCCATAATGCATCATCAAGTTTTTTTGGACCAATTCTTTCTAGATCTATTCACAGTCTTTTCCAAAATTAATTTGAGCTCTCTATTGCTCAACTCTACTTGACCACTAGACTGCGGGTGATAAGGAGATGCGATTCTATGATTAACATCATACTTAGCAAGCATCTTACGGAAAGTACCATGAATAAAATGTGAACCACCATTAGTCATAAGATATCTAGGGACTCCAAACCTCGGAAAAATAACTTCCTTAAGCATCTTAACAGAGGTGTTATGATCAGCACTACTAGTTGGAATAGCTTCAAAGCACTTAGTAACGTAATCAACAGCAACTAAAATATCTGTGTAACCATTAGAGGCAGGAAAAGGTCCCATATAATCAAAGCCCCAAACATCAAATGGCTCAATAACAAGAGAATAATTCATAGGCATTTCTTGACGTCTACCAATATTACCAATTCTTTGACATTCGTCGCAAGATAAGACAAACTTACGGGCATATTTGAAGAGAGTAGGCCAATAAAAACCAGATTGCAATACCTTATGTGCAGTTCTATCTCCAGCGTGGTGTCCTCCATACGATTCAGAGTGACACTTGCATAGGATCTATTCCTGTTCATGCTCAGGTACACAATGTCTAATAACACCATCTACTCCTTCTTTCTAAATGTGTGGGTCATCCCAGAAGTAATGTCTTAAATCAAAAATGAACTTTTTCTTTTGCTGGTATGTGAAACTAGGTGGTATAAATTTAGCAACAATGTAATTAGCATAATTAGCATACCAAGGAGCAGTACGAGAAGCATTAATGACCACTAATTGTTCATCAGGAAAGCTATCATCAATAGGTAGTGGGTCATCAAGAACATTCTCTAACCAAGACAAGTTGTCTGCAACGGGGTTCTCAGCTCCCTTTCTATCAATAATATGCAAATCAAATTCTTGGAGCAAAAGAACCCATATAATGAGTCTAGGCTTAGCATCTTTCTTTTCCATAAGATATTTAATAACAGCATGAACAGTCTGAATAGTTACTTTGGAATCAACAATATAAGGTCTAAACTTATCACATGCAAACACAACTGCTAAGAACTCTTTTTCGGTAGTAGCATAATTTCTCTGGGCAGTATCAAGAGTCTTACTAGCATACTGGATAACATTCAATTTCTTATCAATTCTTTCCCCTAGAACAACACCTACAGCATAATCACAAGCATCACACATAATTTCAAAGGGTAAATTCCAATCAGGTGGCTGAACAATAGGTGCAGTGATCAAAGCTTTCTTAAGTATTTAAAATGCTTCTACACAATCATCATCAAAGACAAAAGGAATATATTTTTGGAATAAATTAGTCAGAGGTCTAGAGATTTTAGAATAGTCCTTAATGAACCTCCTATAAGAACCAGCATGACCAAGGAAACTTCTTATACCTTTTATGTCCTTGGGACATGGCATCTTCTCAATAGCATCAACTTTAGCTTTATCAACTTCAATACCTCTCTCAGAAATCTTATGCCCCAAGACAATGCCTTTATTAACCATAAAGTGGCACTTTTCCCAATTCAAGATGAGACTAGTTTCTTCGCATCTCTACAAAACTCGATCAAGGTTGCTCAAGCAATCATCAAAGGAGGATCCATAAACGGAGAAATCATCCATGAATACCTCACAAATCTTTTCACAAAAGTCAGAGAATATAGCCATCATGCATCTTTGAAAGGTAGCAGGTGCATTACATAAACCAAAAGGTATATGTCTACAAGCAAAAGTACCGAAAGGGCAAGTAAAAGTAGTTTTTGATTGATCCCCCACTGACACAGGTATTTGAGAGAAACCAGAATAACAATCTAGAAAGCAGAAATGTGTGTGTTTGGATAGTCTTTCTAGCCTTTGATCAATAAAAGGTAAAGGGTAATGATCTTTCTTAGTAGCTTTATTTAATTTACGGAAATCAATTACCATCCTATAACCTGTAATAATTCTTTGCGGGATCAATTCATCTTTATCATTGGGAACGACAGTAATACCTCCCTTTTTAGGAACACAATGGACAGGGCTTACCCAATCACTATCAACAACGGGATAAATTATACCTGCCTCAAGGAGCCTTAATATCTCCTTTCTTACCACTTCCTTCACCTTAGGATTTAATCGTCGTTGAGGATCTCTAACTGGTTTGGCACCTTCCTCCAATTTAATTTTGTGTTGGCATAATGTGGGACTAATGCCCTTAAGATCATCT
Source organism: Triticum dicoccoides (assembly GCF_002162155.2). Taxonomy (NCBI): domain Eukaryota; kingdom Viridiplantae; phylum Streptophyta; class Magnoliopsida; order Poales; family Poaceae; genus Triticum; species Triticum dicoccoides. Next base: position 113,933,019 of record NC_041381.1, read on the forward strand.
AGAGTATATACGATAACATCACGGTGCTTCTTTAGTGTTTTCAATAATCTTTCTTCTTCTTGCTCTGAAAGGTTAGCACTAATAATAACAGGACATATTTTCTTTTCATCAAGGTAAGCATACTTAAGATTATTAGGTAATGGTTTGAGTTCAAACACGGGATCACCCTTGGGTGGAGGGGGATCCCCCGAGAATTTCAACGGGTAGGTTGTGTTTCAGAATAGGTTCCTGTTGAAGGAACACTTTATATATTTCCCTTCTTTCATTCATAAACATATCATTTTCATGGTCTAGCAAATATTGTTCTAACAGATCAGTAGGAGGCACGACAATAGAAGCAAGACCAATAATCTCATCATTACTAGGCGTTTCTCTATCACGAGGTTGTCTACAAAACTTAGCAAAATTAAATTCATGAGACACATCCTCTAAGCCAATTGTAACAGTATCCTTTTCACAATCAATCCTAGCATTAACAGTATTCAAGAAGGGTCTACCAAAAATAATGGGACAAAAGTCATCCTGTGGGGAATTAAGAACAAGAAAAATCAGCAGGATATTTAACCTTCCCACACAAGACTTCAACATCTCTAACAATCCCAACTGGTGAAATAGTATCTCTATTGGCAAGCTTGATTGTAACATCAATACCTTCCAATTCAACGGGTGAAATATCATGCATAATTTCTTTATATGAGTCATAGGGTATTGCACTAGCACTAGCACCCATATCACATAAGCCATGGTAACAATGATCTCCTATTTTAACAGAAATAACAAGCATGCCTACCACAGGTCTATGTATCTTAGCATCTGGTCTAACAATATTAGTAGTCTCACCACAGAAATAAATAACATGCGTATCTAAATCATCATCCAAGAGATCTTTAACCATAGTAATACTAGGTTCAACTTTGATTTGCTCAGGAGGTGTATAAGTCCTAGTATTACTCTTATGAACAACAGTCGAAGTTTTAGCATGATCCTTTATCCTAACAGGAAAAGGAGGTTTCTCAACATAAGTAGTAGGAACAATAGGATCACTATAAGTGATAGTCTTTTCTTCAACTATAATAGGTGCAACTACTTTTACTTAAATGGGAGGATTATATTTAAACCACTTCTCCTTAGGGAGATCAACGTGAGCTATCTCAGAGTCAAGTCCATACTTAGCGCTAAATCCACGAAAAGCATCGGTATCCATAAAAGATTTAACACAATCAAACTTAGGTGTTATACCTGACTCCTTACCATCGTCGGAACCCCAATCTTCAGAGTTGCGTTTAATTCTTTCCAATAAATCCCACTTGAATTCAATAGTCTTCAGCATATAAGAACCAACACAGGAAGTATCGAGCATGTTGCGATCATTGGGAGAAAGTTGTGCATAAATTTTTTGAATAATCATTTCTCTGGAGAGCTCATGATTGGGGCATGAATATAACATTGACTTAAGCCTCCTCCAAGCTTGAGCGATGCTTTCTCATTCGCGAGGCTAGAAATTATATATGTAATTACGATCAGGATGAACAAGATGCATATGATAGAACTTCTGGTGAAATTCCAACTTCAATCGTTTATAATTCCAAGATCCCATATCATCACATAGCCTATACCATGTCAATGCATATCCCTTCAAAGATAAAGGGAATACCTTCCTTTTGACAACATCATCGGGAATACCTGCAAGCTTAAATAATCCACAAACTTCATCCACAAAGATAAGGTGTAAATCGGGATGCAATGTTCCATCTCCTGCAAAGGGATTAGCTAGCAGTTTCTCTATCATACCTGAAGGAATCTCCAAGTAAATATTTTCAGTAGGTTCAGTAGGTTGAGGAGCAACTCTTTGCTCTTCTGGTCGGGGTGAATATACCCCGAACAAGCCCCTCAAAGGATAAATTTCCATAGTAACAAGTGACAGAAAATTTCAGCATACTATATAAATGTTTCCTTACCAAGTTCCACTCACCAAAGGCGCTTCACTCCCCGGCAACGGCACCAGAAAAGAGTCTTGATGACCCACAAGTATAGGGGATCTATCGTAGTCCTTTCGATAAGTAAGAGTGTCGAACCCAACGAGGAGCAGAAGGAAATGACAAGCGGTTTTTAGTAAGGTTTTCTCCGCATGCACTGAAATTGTAGGTAACAGATAGTTTTGTAATAAGATCAATTGTAACGAGTAACAAGCAATGAAATTAAATAAAGTGCAGCAAGGTGGCCCAATCCTTTTTGAAGCAAAGGACAAGCCTGGACAATTTCTTATAATGAGAAAAGAGCTCCCGAGGACACATGGGAATTATGGTTACCACGCCCAATATGCGACCCTATCCAAAAGGAACTCGAAGGTCCCACCTAGGATAGACCCGCATATTGAAACGCTTTTGCAAGGTGGATATCATTACATCAACATTACATAATAGATAGAGATACATACATAAGGCTTACAATGCCACACAAATAGAACATCACAATACACAAGAGCATCATCCGACTACGGATGAAACACAAACAGAAACTCAAACGACATCCACCCTGCTAGCCCAGGCTGCCGACCTGGAACCTATCCCCTGATCGAAGAAGAAGCAGGAGAAGAACTCAACGCAAGCAAGAACCGCTCTCGCGTCATGATCATCACCCAACCTATACCTGCAACTGTTGTTGTAGTAATCTGTGAGCCACGAGGACTCAGCAATCCCATTACCATGGGTATCAAGACTAGCAAAGCTTAATAGGAAAGGAAGGGGTAAAGTGGTGAGGTTGCAGTAGCGACTAAGCATATATGGTGGCTAACATACGCAAATAAGAGTGAGAAGAGAGCAAAAGGAACGATCATCAACTAGTAATGATCAAGAAGTGATCTTGAACTCCTACTTACGTCAAACATAACCCAGAAACCGTGTTCACTTCCCGGACTCCGCCGAAAAGAGACCATCAAGGCTACACACACGGTTGATGCGTTTTAATTCGGATCTGGTGTCAAGTTATCTACAACCGGACATTAACAAATTCCCATCTGCCTATAACCGCAGGCACGGCTTTCGAAAGATTATACCCTGCAGGGGTGTCCCAACTTAGCCCATGATAAGCTCTCGCGATCAACGAAGGATATACCTTCTCCCAGGAAGACCCGATCAGACTCGGAATCCCGGTTTACAAGACATTTCGACAATGGTAAAACAAGACCAGCAAAGCCGCCCGGATGTGCCGACAAATCTCGATAGGAGCTGCACATATCTCGTTCTCAGGGCACACCGAATTGTCCAAACTTCCGGTAGGCCAGCCCAGAGTTGCCCCTGGTGGCCACCGACGGCTGACAGGTTGGACCAACACTCACGACGAGCACTAGCCCGGGGGGGGGGGTAAAATAAAGATGACCCTCGAGAGCGCGACTCCCAAGGGAAAAAGGGCTAGGTGAGGCAAATGTAAAACCAAGGTTGGGCCTTGCTGGAGGAGATTTATTCAAAGCAAACTGTCGAGGGGGTCCCATAAATCACCCAACCGTGTAAGGAACGCAAAATCCGGGAACATAACACCGGTATGACGGAAACTAGGCCGGCAAGAGTGGAACGAAACACTAGGCATAAGGCCGAGTCTTCCACCCTTTACCAAGTATATAGATGCATTAATAATATAAGAGATATTGTGATATCCCAACCAAAATCCTGTCCACCATGGAGCAATCTTCAACTTCACCTGCAACTAGCAACGCAATAAGAGGGGCTGAGCAAAAGCGGTAACATAGCCAAGCAATGGTTTGCATAGGAAAGGTGTCAAAGGTTAGAGGTTCATGGCAATATGGGAGGCTTGATAAACAGGTGATAGGTAGCGCAGCATAGCGATAGAACGAAGCAACTAGCATAGCAATGATAGTAGTGAGATCCAGGGTAGCAGTCATCTTGCCTGAAATCCCGCTAGGAAGAAGAACGAGTCCATGAAGAAGACGAACGGATGAAGCCGAACCAAGGGTAGACGAATGAATCCTCACGATCGCAACGAAACAGGAACTATCGAAAAGAAGCACACAACAAGGTAAACACACCACACATGAACAAGGCATGATGCACAACCAAGCATGATGCAAGACAATACTACATGAAGCTACTCATGGCAAGAGATGATGCAAACAAGAACAACACATCAAAGCAAGTTTAAATGAGGCCGGGAACAACATATAACAATTCCGGTAAGTCCTCATATGCATATTTCGAAATTGGTCCAGATCTGAATAAACCTTATGTTCAAGTTGTTAAACAGCAAGTTAAGATGCACAAAGATGATCTACATGAGATTCTAGTCAAGTTACATATAAAGTTCATTTAGTTCGGAGCTACGACCTAGAAGATATGAGCAAAACAAGTTAAATATGGCATTGATGCAAAATGCATACAAACATCAAGCAAACACCTCAAAACAAGGATGCAACATGATAATATGAAACTACATGCAATTCTAAGCAAGTTTCATATAGAGCACACTCAAAACGGAGCAACGGTTCAACACACACACATGAAACAAGTTTAAAGGACAAGCTGTCCAAAACAGCAACTAGGCATATTGCAAGCATCAAAGCAAAATGCTACAGGACATCAACAAGAAAACAAAAGGCATGGGCATGATGTACAGGTAAAGCACAACAAAACATGAACACTGAGCTATCTCCAGAAATCACTAGAACATCCGCAAACACACATGGCAAGATTGCAAATAATAACAATTCAGACTTTGCAGAAAATAACATCAGGTCTCAATGTTTAGAGCTATCAAACAACATGTTACAGGAACTTATCATGGCAAACAAAGGCATGGCTTGAATCTACTAATTGCATAGAACAACAGTCCCTTACTGACCATGAGCCAAAAAGGATCAGAAAATATGATGGCACCCATGTAAACATGGCAATTTATATTACAGATTCATACATGGCAGGAACAGAATTATGAAGGCATGTAGATGAGCTTGTACCACTCACTATAGAGCAATACATGGCATGGCAAGGCAACCAACAGTAAGAAGACATGTTTGTGAAGCTAAGCATGGCAAGATCAAGTTCATAGGGTGCATGTATCACTAGCAAAACACGTGGCAACAACTGAACTTAATGTTAACAGGCTGACATCAACATTATTAAGCAACTTTGGAGCAAGATATGAACAAACTACAGCAAGCCATAAATGCAACCAGGGGAATGGATGGATAGCGCATGACATGTAGAACAAAACATATTTAGTGGACATCTCCAGATTATGCATAGAATGATTTGTAGCAGCAGGTTTACATAGCATCACCAAATAACAGATCAACCTAGCAAAACAGCAACAACAAGTACACTACTTAACAAGCTTGATTCACTCACCACAAGTCATTGCATTACAAGATAAGCATAGAATCATCAAGAAGACATGTTTGTGAAACAAACCAAGGCAAGAATAAGTTCATAGCATGCACGGATCAACTACAACAACCTTGGCAAAATTGAATAACATGTAAACAATCTGCCTGGAAAATTTTTGAAGCAAAAGTAGAGCACGAAAATGACATGCTAGAATACTCCATAATTGCAACCAAGGGCAGGGATGGATAGAGCATAACCATATGTTCAAAACACCCACACTGAAGTATCTCAAAATATGCATGGATCACTCTGTAGCATCAAGTTTACATGGCATAAAAATAACAGCAGAACAGGGACTGAAATCAGCAATATCACGAAGCCTAGTTTGCATGCTTGTGCTAGTCACCACATTGATCACAAAAATACATGGTAAGCACCTCTCTAAAGAAGACATAGCATAGATCAAAACACATGTAGACATCAACCTCATAGGATGCACACATCAATCATGGCAAAAATGACAAAATAGCTTGTTCTGTTAATAGACAGCAGAAAACATCATGAAGCACTCTTGCAACGATGATTCAGGCATCAAGATGAACACAAATGAACATGATGCAATGGAGCGAAATGAAGTACTCAATGAGACGAACAATTTGACATATTACACGCATGAAACGGAGCTACGGATGCAGAGATATGATGCGATGAACATGACATGATAATTACTGCAGATTCGGGGACGGGCGAAATTTCGGGGAATGGGAACAGTCAACCTCGGGATTTCAGATCCAGATCCGGGGCACGGACGGCGAGGTTCGTCCGAGAAGGGGCGGCGGCTCGCCGGAGTGGCCGGGCAGCCGAGGGGCGCGGCGCCGGCCGGCGGGGATGCGCGGCG
>NC_041381.1:113939706-113946757 GCF_002162155.2 Triticum dicoccoides
GTCGGGCCCCGGCGGGCTGCGGCGGCGCGAGGAGAGAGAGAGAGCCGGCGGGGACAGGTGGCAGGAGGCGATTGGCTGAGGGGGCGGCGGAGGTGACGTGGCAGGCCGCGATTGGCCGGAGCGAGGTGGAGGCTGGACATGTCCGGTGGGGTTGGACATGTCCGGCGCGCGAGGGGAGCGGGGCTAGGGTTTGATCTGCAGGATTTTCGGGCGGAGGCACAAATATATAGGTAGAGGGAGCTAGGAGAGTCCAAATGAGGAGCGCTTTTCGGACACGCGATCGTGATCGAACGACCGAGAGCATGGAGGGGAGTTTGCTGGGTTTTGGGCCACTTTGGAGGGGGTGTTGGGCTGCACACAAAAGAGGCCTTTGCGGTTACCCGGTTAACCATTGGAGTATCAAACGACCTCCAAATGGCACGAAACTTGACAGGCGGTCTACCGGTGCTATACCAAGGCCACTTGGCAAGCCTCGGGCCATTCCGGGAAAGTTTAACACCCACTCACAACAGGAGACGAAAAGGGGGACGCTGGAGGACATAGGAGCGCCGTATTGCAAAACGGACAACGGGGAAAATGCTCGGATGCATGAGACGAACACGTATGCAATGCAATGCATATGATGACATGATAAAATGCAACACACAAGCAAATGACATGGAAACGACGACGAATAACTGGCGGACACCTGGCGCAACGAATCCGGGGCGTTACAACACTCCTCCACTAACAAGAGATCTCGTCCCGAGATCTTAGGACCGAGACGGAAGGGAAAAAGGATGAGGTGAAACAAGAACTCCAGAGAAGAAGCAAAGAATCGAGAGCACTCGAGAAGAAGAGAGGAACGACGAGAATTACGAGAATCGAAAGCTCACGGAATCAGATAGACTAGAAAACACTCCGGTTAGAAGAGATAAGAAACGAATAAGACTGAAAGAATTTAGGCAGCACTCCGGTTAAAACATGGAGGAATAGAACACGAGCTTCACATGATGGAATGACACTTGACGAAATGAACAATGCAAAGCCTCCGGAAGAATTGAAATAGAATTGAAAAAAAACTTAGAAGGAAGGGTTGAACGGGATTGTTGAGAAAATCAACAACGAAAGAATAAGCTTGATGTGGACTTATGGATAACATCTCAAAATTTATAAGCTGAGAACCGGCCTCGAGCGGAAAAGATTAAATAACTGAGCAGAAAGAAGAAATGCAAAACTTCACTTCAAAAGAAAACGGAGAATTGTTTGCACTTCGAGACGTGAGAAGAAAAGGATACTTGAACTCCTCCAAGAAAATCTTGATGAACTCTTGAAGAATGAATTAAATCATGAAGAACCGCCATGAAGAACTCCGGTAACAAAAGGATGACGAGATAAAATGAAGGATGGAATGGTAAGATTAAAGCCTTGCGATGATTTAGATGGAGGTTCCGACGAGATGGCCAAGGAAACTTTGAGCTCCGGGAAAGAAAAGATGGAAACACTTGGAACTAGAATTTATTCATCAAGAACGAACTCCGAAGGAAAGGATTACTCACTTGGATGAAATAAGAATAAGATTTATTGTATGCTTATCCTTCATCATATTAAATTGATTATAAGATGGATTTCGCATATTACTTATTCTCGTTGGAAAAGGATTGTGGGGGTATATGACGCAAAAGTTGAGAAAGGTCTTCAATGAACCACCGGTAGGATTAATGATAATCAAAGGAAAAGAATCTTGGTTGAACCACCGTAAGAATTCGAAAATGACTGATGCAAGAGACTTAATCACCAGGAAGAATTAGAAGAACAAATATGCTAGAGGGGATTTAGATGCCAAAAGAACAGAGATATCATGAGCTGATTAAAGAACACTTGAACGAAGCACCGGGATAATTGGATAACGGTAGCTGAAATGTGAGGACGAAGAATTCTTCTGGAACGATGACCTCTGGTGAAAAGAAATGGAAAAACAACTCCTGTCAAGCTCCGGATGGTTGAGAAAAGGAATATCTGACAAAATGAATAATTTGAGAGGATAATATGAAGCTAGAACCATGATTCTTCGAGAGAACAAACAAGATTTAAGAGGAACTCTTCTTCGGTCTTCAAAGCTGAGAAAGACGACGATAAACACCACCGAAATTGTTGAGAAACTCCGGAATAATGAAAAATAGGAAAGGTAGAACCCGAGATGAAAAGAATTTGAAAGCGATCTTGGAGATGGCATCTGACTAATGAAATCCATACTTACGTCAACTCTGAAAAGGATTTGAAATAACTCCGGGGGAATTAAAAGAGTCAGGTAAGATCCTGGGAAAAGACCTGTGGGTTATGGGCCCACTGGCGAGAAAAACACCGTTGGAAAGGATGTTGAACAAATAGATGATGCACCGGAACAATTGAAATATTTGAATGAGGTGACAACCTCGAATAAATTCGAACACAGCCGAATCTCCTGAGATGACTTGACTACTCCGGAAGGATAAACTGGCGAGAGGAGAACGAACAAGGAAAACACTTGAGCTGAGGAAAAGAATGAAATCACTACCAAAAATTAGAATTGAATACACCGGAAAGAAAAAGAGGTGAAGAATGTCCATCGAGACGAGAATTCACCAGTTGAAACAATTGAGGGAAGACCGAAAAAGCTCTGCACGAATGAAATCGATGGTTGTTACAGACTCAAGCTCCGAGAAGAAGAGGGTGGGAAGGCGGGAAAAACAAAGGCAACTTGGAAGGGGAAATCGACGAATATCTTGAAGGGAAAACACCGGTTGAAAGAAGGTAAAGGCTACACACGAGTAGGATGGATACTCGATTACGGACTCCGGCTTCGAGAAGAAAAGGGGTGGGCGGGTGGGAAAAGAAAACAACTGAGGATTGAACTCAAAGATGAAGAGGCTCGAGTCGACTTGACGAGAAATGCACCGGATGAAAAGAGCTGAGGAACAACGATCGAAAAACCATCTGCGTGATCCTAAAGAAAGTTTGAAAGGGAAGAGGAGTAATTCAAAACACCTACGTCAAGATTCCTCACCAAAGCGACAAAGGGGCAGAGGAGTAAAAGAATTCCTACTCTCTGATATAACTAGACTCCGAAAACAGTTTTCTTCTAGACTCAACAACGGCCAAACTACACGATCAATCAAGGGGCTCCTAAGGTCGGTCGAGGCTCTGATACCAACTTATCACGCCCAATATGCGACCCTATCCAAAAGGAACTCGAAGGTCCCACCAAGGATAGACCCGCATATTGAAACGCTTTTGCAAGGTGGATATCATTACATCAACATTACATAATAGATAGGGATACATACATAAGGCATACAATGCCACACAAATACAACATCACAATACACAAGAGCATCATCCGACTACGGATGAAACAGAAACAGAAACTCAAACGACATCCACCCTGCTAGCCCAGGCTGCCGACCTGGAACCTATCCCCTGATCAAAGAAGAAGTAGGAGAAGAACTCAACGCAAGCAAGCATCGCTCTCGCGTCATGATCATCGCACAACCTGTACCTACAACTGTTGTTGTAGTAATCTGTGAGCCACGAGGACTCAGCAATCCCATTACCATGGGTATCAAGACTAGCAAAGCTTAATAGGAAAGGAAGGGGTAAAGTGGTGAGGTTGCAGCAGCGACTAAGCATATATGGTGGCTAACATACGCAAATAAGAGCGAGAAGAGAGCAAAAGGAACGATCGTCAACTAGTAATGATCAAGAAGTGATCCTGAACTCCTACTTACGTCAAACATAACCCAGAAACCGTGTTCACTTCCCGGACTCCGCTGAAAAGAGACCATCACGGCTACACACACGGTTGATGCGTTTTAATTCGGATCTGGTGTCAAGTTATCTACAACCAGACATTAACAAATTCCCATCTGCCTATAACCGCAGGCACGACTTTCGAAAGATTATACCCTGCAGGGGTGTCCCAACTTAGCCCATGATAAGCTCTCGTGATTAACGAAGGATATACCTTCTCCCAGGAAGACCCGATCAGACGCGGAATCCCGGTTTACAAGACATTTCGACAATGGTAAAACAAGACCAGCAAAGCCGCCCGGATGTGCCGACAAATCCCGATAGGAGCTGCACATATCTCATTCTCAGGGCACATCGGATTGTCCAAACTTCCGGTAGGCCAGCCCAGAGTTGCCCCTGGTGGCCACCGGCGGCTGACAGGTTGGACCAACACTCACGACGAGCACTGGCCCGGGGGGGGTAAAATAAAGATGACCCTCGAGAGAGCGACTCCCAAGGGGAAAAGGGCTAGGTGAGGCAAATGTAAAACCAAGGTTGGGCCTTGTTGGAGGAGTTTTATTCAAAGCAAATTGTCGAGGGGGTCCCATAAATCACCCAACCGCGCAAGGAACGCAAAATCCGGGAACATAAAACCGGTATGACGGAAACTAGGGCGGCAAGAGTGGAACAAAACACCAGGCATAAGGCCGAGTCTTCCACCCTTTACCAAGTATATAGATGCATTAATAATATAAGAGATATTGTGATATCCCAACCAAAATCCTGTCCACCATGGAGCAATCTTCAACTTCACCTGCAACTAGCAACGCTATAAGAGGGGCTGAGCAAAAGCGGTAACATAGCCAAGCAATGGTTTGCATAGGAAAGGTGTCAAAGGTTAGAGGTTCATGGCAATATGGGAGGCTTGATAAACAGGTGATAGGTAGCGCAGCATAGCGATAGAACGAAGCAACTAGCATAGCAATGATAGTAGTGAGATCCAGGGTAGCGGTCATCTTGCCTGAAATCCCGCTAGGAAGAAGAATGAGTCCATGAAGAAGACGAACGGATGAAGCCGAACCAAGCGTAGACGAACGAATCCTCACGATCGCAACGAAACAGGAACTATCGAAAAGAAGCACACAACAAGGTAAACACACCACACATGAACAAGGCATGATGCACAACCAATCATGATGCAAGACAATACTACATGAAGCTACTCATGGCAAGAGATGATGCAAACAAGAACAACACATCAAAGCAAGTTTAAATGAGGCCGGGAACAACATATAACAATTCTGGTAAGTCCTCATATGCATATTTCGAAATTAGTCCAGATCTGAATAAACCTTATGTTCAAGTTGTTAAACAGCAAGTTAAGATGCACAAAGATGATCTACACGAGATTCTAGTCAAGTTACATATAAAGTTCATTTAGTTCGGAGCTACGGCCTAGAAGATATGAGCAAAACAAGTTAAACATGGCATTGATGCAAAATGCATACAAACATCAAGCAAACACCTCAAAACAAGGATGCAACATGATAATATGAAACTACATTCAATTCTAAGCAAGTTTCATATAGAGCACACTCAAAACGGAGCAACGGTTCAACACACACACATGAAACAAGTTTAAAGGTCAAGCTGTCCAAAACAGCAACTAGGCATATTGCAAGCATCAAAGCAACATGCTACAGGACCTCAACAAGAAAACAAAAAGCATGGACATGATGTACAGGTAAAGCACAACAAAACTTGAACACTGAGCTATCTCCAGAAATCACTAGAACATCCTCAAACACACATGGCAAGATTGCAAATAATAACAATTCAGATTTTGCAGAAAATAACATCAGGTTGCAATGTTTAGAGCTATCAAACAACATGTTACAGGAACTTATCATGGAAAACAAAGGCATGGCATGAATCTACTAATTGCATAGAACAATAGTCCCTTACTGACCATGAGCCAAAAAAGATCAGAAAATATGATGGCACCCATGTAAACATGGCAATTTATATTACAGATTCATACATGGCAGGAACAGAATTATGAAGGCATGTAGATGAGCTTGTACCACTCACTACAGAGCAATACATGGCATGGCAAGGCAACCAACAGTAAGAAGACATGTTTGTGAAGCTAAGCATGGCAAGAGCAAGTTCATAGGGTGCATGTATCACTAGCAAAACAAATGGCAACAACTGAACTTAATGTTAACAGGCTGACATCAACATTATCAAGCAAGTTTGGAGCAAGATATGAACAAGCTACAGCAAGCCATAAATGCAACCAGGGGAATGGATGGATAGCGCATGACATGTAGAACAAAACATATTTAGTGGACATCTCCAGATTATGCATAGAATGATTTGTAGCAGCAGGTTTACATAGCATCACCAAATAACAGATTCAACCTAGCAAAACAGCAACAACAAGTACACTACTTAACAAGCTTGATTCACTCACCACAAGTCATTGCATGACAAGATAAGCATAGCATCATCAAGAAGACATGTTTGTGAAACAAACCAAGGCAAGAATAAGTTCATAGCATGCACGGATCAACTACAACAACCTTGGCAAAATTGAATAACATGTAAACAATCTGTCAGGAAACATTTTGAAGCAAAAGTAGAGCACGAAAATGACATGCTAGACTACTCCATAATTGCAACCAAGGGAAGGGATGGATAGAGAATAACCATATGTTCAAAACAACCTTACTGAAGTATCTCATAATATGCATGGATCACTCTGTAGCATCTAGTTTACATGGCATAAAAATAACAGCAGAACAGGGACTGAAATCAGCAATATCACGAAGCCTAGTTTGCATGCTTGTGCTAGTCACCACATTGATCACAAAAATACATGGTAAGCACCTCTGTAAAGAAGACATAGCATAGATCAAAACACATGTAGACATCAACCTCATAGGATGCACACATCAATCATGGCAAAAATGACAAAAGAGCTTGTTCTGTTAACAGACAGCAGAAAACATCATGAAGCACTCTTGCAACGATGATTCACGCATCAAGATGAACTCAAATGAACATGATATAATGGAGTGAAATGAAGTACTCAATGAGACGAACAATTTGACATATTACACGCACGAAACGGAGCTACGGATGTAGAGATATGATGCGATGAACATGGCATGATAATTACTGCAGATCTGGGGACGGGCGAAATTTCGGATCCGGGGCACGGATGGCGAGGTTCGTCAGAGATGGGGCGGCGGATCGCCGGAGTGGCCGGGCAGCCGAGGGGCGCGGCGCCGGCCGGCGG
>NC_041381.1:113947209-114040116 GCF_002162155.2 Triticum dicoccoides
GGGCGGGCCGCGGTCGGGCCCCGGCGTGCTGCGGCGGCGCGAGGAGAGAGAGAGAGACGGCGGGGACAGGTGGCAGGAGGCGATTGGCTGAGGGGGCGGTGGAGGTGACGTGGCAGGCCGCGATTGGCCGGAGCGAGGTGGAGGCTAGACATTTCCGGCGGGGTTGGACATGTCCGGCGCGCGAGGGGAGCGGGGCTAGGGTTTGATCTGCGGGATTTTCGGGGGGAGGCACAAATATATAGGTAGAGGGACCTAGGAGAGTCCAAATGAGGAGCGGTTTTTGGCCACGCGATCGTGATCGAACGGACGAGAGCATGGAGGGGAGTTTGCTGGGTTTTGGGCCACTTTGGAGGGGGTGTTGGGCTGCACACAAAAGAGGCCTTTGCGGTTACCCGGTTAACCGTTGGAGTATCAAACGACCTCCAAATGGCACGAAACTTGACAGGCGGTCTACCAGTGCTATACCAAGGCCACTTGGCAAGCCTCGGGCCATTCCAAGAAAGTTTAACACCCACTCACAACAGGAGACGAAAAGGGGGACGCCGGAGGACATAGGAGCGCCGGATTGCAAAACGGACAACGGGGAAAATGCTCGAATGCATGAGACGAACACGTATGCAATGCAATGCATATGATGACATGATAAAATTCAACACGCAAGCAAATGACATGGCAACAACGACGAATAACTGGCGGATACCTGGCGCAACGAATCCGGGGCGTTACAATGGTCAAGCTAGTTTTCATCACGCTCATATGATTCACGTTCGGTACTTTGATAATTTGATATGTGGGTGGACCGGTGCTTGGGTACTGCCCTTACTTGGACAAGCATCCCAATTATGATTAACCCATATTGCAAGCATCCGCAACTACAAAAGAAGTATTAAGGTAAACCTAACCACAACATTAGACATATGGATCCAAATCAGCCCCTTACGAAGCAACGCATAAACTAGGGTTTAAGCTTCTGTCACTCTAGAAACCCATCATCTAGTTATTACTTCCCAATGCCTTTGTCTAGGCCCAAATAATGGTGAAGTGTCATGTAGTCGACATTCACATAACACCACTAGAGGAAAGACAACATACATCTCATCAAAATATAGAACGAATACCAAATTCACATGACTACTAATAGCAAGACTTCACCAGTGTCCTCAGGAACAAACATAACTACTCACAAAGCATATTCATGTTCATAATCAGAGGAGTAATAATATGTATTAAGGATCTAAACATATGATCTTCCACCAAGTAAACCAATTAGCATCAACTACAAGGAGTAATCAACACTACTAGCAACCCACAGGTACCAATTTGTGGTTTTGGATACAAGATTGGATACAAGAGATGAACTAGGGTTTGAGAGGAGATGGTGTTGGTGAAGATGTTGATGGAGATTGACCCCCTCCTGATGAGAGGATCATTGGTGATTACGATGGTGATGATTTCCTCCTCCTGGAGGGAAGTTTCCCCGGCAGAACAGCTTTGCCGGAGCCCTAGATTGGTTCCGCCAAGGTTCCGCCTCGTGGCGGCGGAGTTTCATCCCGTAAGCTTGCCTCTGATTTTTTCTAGGGTAAAAGCCTTCATATAGCAGAAGATGGGTACCAGAGGGCCACCAGGGGGCCCAGGAGACAGGGGGCGCGCCCAGTAGGGGTGGGCGCGCCCCCACCCTCCTGGCCTGGGTGTGGGCCCCCTCTGGTAGTTTCTTCGCTCAATAATTCTTATTAATTCCCAAACAGACTTCCGTGGAGTTTGAGGATTTTTGGAGCTTTGCAGAATAGGTTTCCAATATTTGCTCCTTTTCCAGCCAGAATTCCAGCTGCCGGCATTCCCCCTCTTCATGGTAAACCTTGTAAAATAAGAGAGAATAGCCATAAGTATTGAGATATAATGTGTAATAACAGCCCATAATGCAATAAATATTGATATAAAAGCATGATGCAAAATGGACGTATCAGTGACGGAGCAGGCAGCTCCGAAGAAGGGGGCAGCGTCGAGACTTGGCCCGATGATGAGATCAGGAAGACGAGCCGCTCCCCGCACGAGGCGCCGGCAAGGCAGGCGTGGGCCCCTCCACCGAGCCGACTGCTCGAAGTGGCACGCATAAGCGAAAGCAGGGCGTCGTCTTGTTCGGCAGCACGCTGAAGAAGGACATCAACCCGACCGCCGCGACCAGGCGGAAGGAGGCTGCAGCGAAGGCGGCCAAGTTTCAGAAGCTCCCGAAGGTGCCTCCCATGGTGTCGGCGTAAGTATCTTTTCTTGTGCTTTTCCTTTCTTGCTGATTCTGTCTAAGCTTCCTTGATTTATTTTTCTTGACTTAGGGCCCCGCTCTCCCTTGAGAAGTCGACCGCCGCCTCTGTCATTAGGTCGGCGGAGACCTCCACCACCACCCGGCAAATCGATCCGGCCGCCGACCTCCAGGAGGCGCATGAGCGAAACGCGCGGGAGGCGCGCGAAGAGCAGGAAGCCACCCGTTTGTAGAACGCGGAGGCAGACAAGGAGGAGGCCGCCACGCTGAAGAAGCCGGCGGAGGCTGAGATTGATGCCGCAGCAAAGAAGCGGCTTGAAGAAACCATGCGCCGCCAGGTGCCGCTATTCGCTGTTCCCTTGAACTCTGCGCCGCCTCCACCAAAGTTCATGGCGCCGACTGGGGGAGCCGGCGACGAGCACCCGATCATGGAGAGCGAAGGCGACGATGTCGTCATGCCGGACGTGGTCGTGCCTCCGCCATCGCCATTTGGAGGGGCGCGAGATAAGCAGCCGCCCGCCCCGCCAGCGCCACCAGCCGGAAATGAGGTGGTGACAGGCCCGACTCTTGAGGCCCCCACACCCACGCGCCGTCGCCTCAGAGCCACGACCGCTAGAAACCGGCATCGTGAGCTTGTCAGTCCTAGACACCGAGGCAACCAGCGCTGCGCCCACCGGCTGGGTGCGTGGAGGTGGGACGGGAACCTTAAACCGGGCATTCCTTGACGTCGAGGCCAAACTCCGAGCCGAGGCTGACGCTCTCAAGCGGTGCAACGAGGCGTTACTGTATTCATAAGCGGCCATTCGGGTGTGTTTCTTGCTTCTTTGTCTTTGGTCCTTGTATTTCTCGGTGGGGGCGCACCAGCGCACCCACTGGGTGTAGTCCCCGAGTTTTGGGCCGGCTGCTGAGCAGGCGGCTAGGAACTTTAATTTGCAAGCTCCGAGTTCTAACTTCGTCTGATATCCTTGTTGCAGGATTATCATAACCTTCGCACGACCACCTTCAACTCCAGCGTCCGAGAGCTGGACCAGCAGACCGCCAACTTGTCAGAAAGCCGGAGTAAGTCTTCATTTTCTTTCTCTGCAGGGGCGCGCTGGCGCACCCGCATGCTGTAGTCCTCGAGATTCAGGCCGACTGCTGAGCAGCCAGGCCGGATCTCTCCGGCACTGCATTTCTTCTTTGCTGACCGTTGATAACTCCTTTCTCTGTGGGGACGCAGTAGCGCACCCGCGGGCTATAGTCCCCGAGATTCGGGACGATTGCTGAGCAGTCGGGCCTGTCGGAGTAATGGGCCATGGGTAGGCTAACCCGAGTCCCAGGATGTTTCAAGACATCGGGGCAGGCTGCGCCCCGCGAGTCCAGGAGGCGACTCCAAGTTAAGCCGAGTCCCAGAGGCGACTCCAAGATAAGCCGAGTCCCAGAGGCGACTCCCAGATAAGCCGAGTCCCAGAGGCGACTCCAAGATAAACCGAGTCCCAGAGGTGACTCCCAGATAAGCCGAGTCCAGAGGCGACTCCAAGATAAGCCGAGTCCCAGAGGCGACTCCAAGATAAGCCGACTCCTGGCCGGCGACTTCTGAAGAGGCCGGCTATAGGGAGTCGGCCTGCAACTCCAACCACCCTGTTATTTAAGGGCAGGCATGGCCATAGTGCGCCGTACCGACGGAGATCTCCGTCTGGCGCAACACTGTTGCCATGCCGGCCCTGACATCAGCCCTTGGGGGCGGAGCCCTGTGCCCATGACGGCCTGTCTATACGACCCAGAGACGGCGGGACCCACCAGTCAACGGGAGAACTGAAGACGGCAAGAGCGCCACGAGACGGACCCATTGGGAGTCGGCCCCCAGGAGTCGGCCGGCCCCTCCCACGGGCCCCACACGCCATTAACTAGACACGACGGGGAATGGCAATAGTGATCGCCCGTCAGGCGGCGACACTGTTGCCATGACCCCATGACCGAGCCAACGTCATTAGAAGCACGGATACAGTAATCTGCAGCCGGCAAGACCGGCCCACGGCGGACAAGGGCTGTCGGCCCCGTACCGGGCAAGTCGGCGGGACCCACCAGTCGGCGGGCCCCAGTAGTCGGCGGAGAAGACGGCGGCCTATGAGACAGACGGCTGGGACCCGCACCCAGCCGATTTTACCATTGTACCCTTGGGGGGTAGGCCTATATAAACCCTCCAGGGCACCCATGCAAAGGGTTCAAATCCATTAGCACTAGACAGACCACACAGGGAGGAGGAAGCTAGCCTTGCCTTCTCCTACCTCCAGAAATAGCTCAAGGAGCAACCTTGTACTCACTTTGCCTTAGTGACCATGCGGAGACCCCGCAGAGCAGCAGTAGGGGCGTTATCTCCTCGGAGAGCCCTGAAGCTGGGTAAGATCCGCCTGCGTGCATGTCTTCGCCTCATCCCGTTTCTAGGCACCAGCGACATTCTACTTGCCCCCACCATGATAAGCCATCCTTGGGGCCTGGTGCACCGTCGTCCGGAGATCTGTTCTGGACGGGAACCCTTTTCCTCCCTGGCGAGTGCAGCCAGCCAGGCTCGCCAGACGGAGTCTGCATCGATGCGCTGCGCGGTGTTGAGGCCGCCTGCGCAGCAAGCTGCCTCGCCGAACTTGTCAGCGAGGTTCGCCTCACCGATGAGCATGCATCCAACGCAGACACGAGCGGCCCCAAGAACCTCCTCGCGGGCCTCCTCGACCAACTCCATGTCGCCGGTGAGCCTGCCGTGGACTTGGAGTCCGTAGGCTCCACCGACCCGATGCTGGTCGACTCCGACGCCGCGTCGCTTGGCGCTTTCCCCACCAACGTGGTGGTCTACGACTAGCCTCTCCCTCACGAGGAGAGCAGCGGAAGCGCCGTCACGGAGGTGCTCGTCATCAGTCATGATGAGCGTTCCGGTGAGGGAGCCCATGACCCACTCGACGCAGCTCTGCAACACCTGACTGTGCCTATTCCAGAAGACACAGACGCCGAGACGCTGGAGGCACGCCGCCTTCAGACCATCGAAGGCGCCAAGAAGCTGGCAAGCATGAGGCGCTTGTCAGAAGCCTACCAGCGTGAGATGGATCGCGGTGTGGGCGGCTCGCCGGCTCCGACTGGGCCTAGCCGCCTAGGCGCGGTCCGGCAGCGCGACGCAACCATCGCCAACCTGTTCGTGGCCAATCGCCCCATATATGCCACACCTGTGGAGAACATCCGCGCCGCCCAGGCGGCGACTGATGAGCTGAAGAACTTTGAAGGCGAAGAGCGCCGCATGATGACGGAGCAAGTCTGGCAGCTCCTCGACGCGGTTGCCGCGCAGAATGCAGCCGGCGGCCGCACAGAGGTGCCGCGACGGCCAGACGACGACTTGCCTCCCCGTCGAGATCAAGGAGCGACGTCTCGGACGCCGACTGGTGGAGTCCGTGGAAGAAAGGACAAAGAGCCGGCTGTCAGCCACAGTCGGACTCGCATCACCATCGAGCGCGACCAAGACGGCCGCCCGAGAGCAGTGGAACGGCAGGGCGACTATCTGCCTCCCCACCGAGAAGAGAAAGGCGAGTTTCCCCACCACCTGTTGAGCATCCGACTCTCGGTGGCCGCCTTGGCCGCCGAGAGGGAGTCAGAGAAAATGACGCCCGCCACCGGATCGACCGACTCCACCGATCCCTGGCGCTCGAAGAAGAAGACGAGTTGGGTGCGCCTTGCTTCAGGCCCCGCATCCGAGACGAGCCCTTTCCCAAAGGGTTCACACTCCCCCGAGACACACCCAAGTATACCGGCTCCGTGAAGCCGGAAGACTGGCTAGTTGACTACTCCACAGCCGTCAGCATAGCAAACGGCAACAAGCGTGTTGCCTTGAAGTATGTTCCACTCATGCTCTAGGGCACGGCCTGGACATGGTTGAACAGCCTGCAGCCCCGCAGCATCAACAGCTGGGTCGACTTCACCGAGGCCTTCATCCACAACTTCACGAGCACGTACAAGCGACCCCCCAAGCCGCGCCAGCTTTCCTTGTGCGTGCAAGGCCCCGACGAGTCAACTCGCGACTACCTCACGCGTTGGGCCGAGCTTCGGAACTCCTGCGAGGGCGTGCACGAGGTGCAGGCTATCGAGTACTTCACCGCCGGGTGCCGAGAAGGCACCCTCCTCAAGCACCGGCTCCTCTCCGACGAGCCGGAAACCCTCGACGAGCTGCTAATCATAGCAGACAAATACGCCACGGCCGACTCCTCCATGAAGATGGAGATCCAAGTTAGTGCGATTGGCAAAGCAGCCCCTCAGGCTCCCAGAACTCCGGCTGGAGATGCCAGTCGGCGACAACAACAGAACAACAACAAGCGCAAGGCTACGCAGCCGACTTCCAGCAGTCGGCAGGTTGCGACAGTCGAAGACCAACGGCCGGAGGGGCAGCCTCCGACCAAGCGACAGAAAGGCGGCAAGTCCAACTGGTTGCCGGCCTTCTCTTACGAGCAGACTCTAGATGGTCCCTGCAAGTTCCACAGCGGCGCGAAGCCGTCGAACCATACCACCCGAAAGTGCCACTGGCTTACCAGAATCGCCAAGGGAGACGGCCTCCTTGCTCCCCCGCCTGCTGGGCCGCCGCTTCCACCGCCGCCCCAGCAGCCGGCTGCCAGGCCAGTCAGCGCCGTACAAGATGAGTACCCAGAAGAGCACGAAGCCTACATGGTGTTCACCAGTGTGGCTGACGATCGACGCAGCAGGCGGCTGCAGCAGCAAGAGGTGAATGCAGTAGCATCAGATACTCTAGAATTTATGCATTGGTCCGAGAAGCCTATCAGTTGGAGCAGAGCTGATCACCAGAGGTGATGCCGAATCCAGGCTCCTACGCCTTGGTTTTGAGCGCTACTCTGGCCACAGATAGGCGGGTCGCTCGCTTCTCGCGAGTGTTGATAGATGGAGGTAGTAGCATCAACATCCAGTACAAGGATACCATGGAGAAGTTACGAATCAAGCAAAGACAGCTGCAGAGCAGCCGGACTATGTTCCACGGCATTGTACCTGGCCTTTCCTGCTCACCAATCGGCAAGATCCTGATAGACGTCCTCTTCGGAGACGAAGATCATTTCCGCCAAGAGCCAGTTTGGTTTGAAGTGGTGGACCTCAAAAGCCCATACCATGCGTTACTTGGCCGGCCTACTTTGGCCAAGTTCATGGCGGTTCCCCACTACGCCTACCTCAAGATGAAGATGCCGAGTTCCAAGGGGATTCTGACCGTCGCTGACGACTATAGAAAGTCGTCCACTTGCGCGGCTAAGAGCAGTCGGCTGGCCGAGTCCTTGGTAATCGCAGCTGAGAAACAGCTTCTAGACCGAGTCGTGGCGATGGCCGGCAAGCAGCCAGAAATGTCGCCTGACCCCAAGGAGTCGGAAGCCGAGTGCTCGTTCAAGCCGGCCAAAGAGACCAAGAAGATACCCTTGGACCTGGAGCACCCAGAGAGGTACGCTGTCATAGGTGCAAACCTTGACAGCAAATAGGAAGGCGAGCTTGTCGATTTCCTCTGTGAGAATCGGGACATCTTTGCATGGTCCCCTAAAGACATGCCAGGTGTACCGACGGAATTCGCCGAGCACAAGTTACACGTCCGACCTGATGTGAAGCCCGTCAGGCAGCCTTTGCGCCGCTTGTCAGAAGAGAAGGGAAGAGTCGTTGGAGAAGAGATAGCCCGGCTCCTGGCGGCCGGCTTCATTATGGAGGTGTTTTTTCCAGAGTGGTTGGCAAACCCGGTCTTGGTGCTGAAGAAGAACAAGCAGTGGCGGATGTGTATTGACTACACAAGCCTCAACAAAGAGTGCCCCAAGGACCCCTTTGCTTTGCCAAGAATTGATCAGGTGATAGACTCCACAGCCGGATGCGAGCTGCTGAGTTTCTGAGATGCATATTCCGGATATCACCAGATCAAGCTGAACCCGGCAGACAGACTCAAGACCGCCTTCATCACGCCGTTCGGAGCCTTCTGCTGCCTGACCATGACGTTCGTCTTGAGGAATGCCGGCGCCACCTTTCAGTGTTGCATGCAGAAGTGCCCCCTCAAGCAACTCGGCAGAAACACCCACGTCTACGTAGATGATGTAGTGGTGAAGACGGAAAAGCGTGGGACACTGATGGAAGACCTCAAAGAAACCTTCGAGAACCTGCGTCGATTCCAGATCAAGCTCAACCCTGAGAAGTGCGTCTTCGGAGTACCAGCCGGCTAACTCCTTGGCTTCCTGGTCTCTGAACGCGGCATAGAGTGCAACCCTGTGAAGATCAAGGCCATCGAGAGGATGGAGGTACCTAGCCGACTGTTAGATGTGCAGAAGTTCACCGGCTGTTTGTCGCCATCAGCCGATTCATCAGTCAGCTGGGCAAGAAAGTTCTCCCTTTGTACCAACTGATGAAGAAGACCACCTTTCTTGAGTGGAACCACAAGGCGGATGAAGCATTTCTCCAGCTGAAGAAGATGTTGACTACTCCCCCTGTGTTGGCGGCTCCGACTCCTAAAGAGCCCATGCTCCTATACATTGCCGCCACCAGCTGGGTAGTCAGCACAGTCATGGTAGTCGAGCGCAAGGAGGAAGGCAAGGCGCTCCCTGTCCAGAGACCGGTATATTACCTGAGCGAGGTACTGTCGACCTCCAAGCAAAACTACCCCCACTACCAGAAGATGTGCTACGGCGTGCACTTTGCCGCCAAGAAGTTGAAGCCTTACTTTCAAGAGCATCCAATTATGGTGGTTTGCACAGCCCCGCTGGCCGAGATCATCGAGAGCCGAGACGCTTCTGGCCGAGTGGCCAAATGGGCCATAGAGTTGGCTCCCTACACCATCTACTACCAGCCCCGCACCGCCATCAAGTCGCAGGCCCTGGCCAACTTCCTCGTCGACTGGGCCGAGACCCAGTACCTGTCGCCAGCGCCCGACTCCACCCATTGGCGGATGCATTTTGAGGGCTCCAAGATGTGCACCGGCTTGGGAGCCGGTGTCGTCCTCACCTCCCCTAAAGGCGACAAGCTCAAGTATGCGCCGCAGATCCACTTCGCCGCCTCCAACAACGTCGCCGAATACAGAGCGCTCATTCACAGGCTCCGGCTTGCCAAAGAACTCCGCATTCGCCGGATCTTGTGTTATGGTGACTCCGATTTGGTGGTCCAGCAGTCATCTGGCGACTGGGATGCCAAAGATGCAAACATGGCGAGCTACCGCTTCCTGGTGCAGCAACTCAGCGGATACTTTGAAGGGTGCGAGTTCCTTCACATGCCCAGAAATGACAACGACCAAGCAGACGCCTTGGCACGAGTGGGCTCCACCCGCCAAGCGATACCATCCGGCGTCGCTCTTCACCGCCTCCTCAAGCCGTCTATCAAGCCTTCACCAGAATCATACTACATCTTTGTGCTAGCTCCCCCCAAAGAAGTCGGATCCGACTCAAGAGCCCCAGCAGACGGCTCCAAGAAAATCGCAGTCGAAGCCGGCCCGGGGACTGCTGCAACCGGCCCAAAGACTTCAGAACTCGGCCTGGGGACTGTGCCAGTCGGCCCGGGGACTGCGCCAGTCGGCCCGAGGACTTCGTCAATCTAGCAAGCGCCCGCAGACTCTAGCCCGCTGCCTCCCAGCCCAGCCACCCTTGTCCAAGTCGCAGTGGTGGCGATTGAGGAAATAGCAGCACCCTCATGGGCGCAGCCCATCCTCAAGTTTCTAGTGAACAAAGAGCTGCCAACTGGTGAAATCTTGGCTCGGCAAGTGCAACGCCGAGCGGAAGCCTACACCATAATCAACAGAGAGCTGGTCAGGCGCAGCGTCACTGGTGTCTACCAGCGCTGTGTTGAGCCAGAGCAAGGCCAAGCAATTCTCAGAGACATCCATCAAGGCGAGTGCGGCCACCATGCGGCTTCAAGAGCACTCGTCGCCAAAGCCTTTCGGCACGGTTTCTTCTGGCCAACTGCCCTAGAAGAGGCCAAGGAATTAGTCCAAAAATGCAAGGGGTGCCAGAAGTTCCGCTCCAAGCCACTTCAGCCGTCTTCTTCACTGATGACAATCCCCATCGCCTGGCCCTTTGCAGTTTGGGGCCTGGACATGGTGGGACCATTCAAGACGGCCCGAGGCGGCCTAACTCACTTACTCGTCACAGTAGACAAGTTCACCAAGTGGATAGAAGCAAAGCCCATCAAGAAGTTGAACGGTCCGACTGCAGTGACTTTCATTGCCGACATCACGGTTCGTTACGGCATACCACACAGCATCATCACCGACAAATGGCACAAATTTCGCCAAAGGCGCCTTGGCCTGTTTCTGCGCGACACAGGGCATCCGATTGGACTTAGCGTCCGTTGCCCATCTGCAGTCAAACGGCCAGGTGGAGCAGGCAAACGGACTCATCCTATCTGGCATCAAACATCGACTGGTCGAACCACTTGAGTGTTCGGCCGGTTGTTGGCTTGAGGAGCTGCCAGCCGTCCTCTAGAGTCTGTGCACGACTCCAAACAAGTCAACCGGCTTCATGCCTTTCTTCCTCGTCTACGGTGCCAAAGCCGTCATCCCGACGGACATAGAATTCGACTCTCCGCAGGTCACCATGTACACCAAAGAGGAAGCAGAAGAAGCACGTCAAGACGGCGTCGATCTAATGGAAGAGGGCCGGCTGTTGGCACTCAGCCGGTCCAGCATCTACCAACAGAGACTGCGCCGATACTACAACAGGAAGGTCAGGCCGAGATCCTTCCAAGAGGGCGACCTTGTGCTCCGACTGATCCAGCGAACAGCCGGCCAGCACAAGTTTTCGGCGCCTTGGGAAGGCCCCTTCATCATCAGCAAAGTGCTGGGCAACGACTCCTACTACCTAATCGACGCCCAGAAGCCCCGAGCACGCAAGAGGGATGACTCCGGCAAAGAGTCAGAATGGCCATGGAACGCAAATCTTCTCCAAAGATTTTACAGTTGATGCAGTATGTACCACGCTATCCTTTGTATGAAAGTAGCTAGACTTTGGGCACCCCGAGACGAGCTCGGGGACTGCCCTTTTTGTTATCTGTATGATAAGAATTATGCCTTCGAGTATGCTACTCTTTGTTATGCCGCTTGGCACCGAGTTCGACTAGTCGGCCCAGGGACTCGCCGTCTTGCGCTATGAAATGCTTCCTGCAGTCGGACAAGTAGTGTGCGGCGCTTAAGCCGTCTCCCGTCAGAAGCCGCAGCTTGCAGAGCGACTGTTGGTGGGCAGAGAGTAAGGAAGAATGAGCGCCCACACGAAAAAATGGCTAAGGACTCAAAGCATAAGCATAACCCAAGCCGGCTTCCAGCCTCTCTTCGCAGAGCCGACTCTTGAATAGTCAGCTTGCCACCTTCTATCCAACTTGTTAAAAGACCCTAAAAAAGGCCAAGTACTTGCCTTCCCTAAGGTAGCCAAGCATTTGACCCAGCGGCAGTCTGCAGAGCGGTTGTCCGTCTGGCAAAGCGGCAATTGTGGGAAGGCGGCAAAGGAAAAAGCCAAAAGAGCGATGAGCAAGGAAAGATAGAAATCGGATAGATATTTACATAACATAGGCCCCTGGCCATGTTCAAAATACACCCCGCGGGAGGAATTGTGCAAATTAACAAGTTTTTGCAAAGACTACTAAAGCAGATAAAATAAAGGCAAGACGGCAGCCTAAGAAGCGGCAGACGGATTTGGAGGGTCGGTGGAGACGGCGGTGTCAGGCGCCGGGGCGGCCGGCTAGGTAGTCTCGGCTTGATCGTCTCCGGCAGCAGCCGGCCCGGTCGGACGCGGCTCGTTGCTAGAGGCGCGGTCGAGCTGAGGCTGGTCGCCCGCTCCGTTTTTAGTTGGAGTCTATCACTTGGTCAATTCTTGGCAAAGCAAAGGGATCTTTGGGTCAAGCTTTGTTGATACTGGTATAATCAATGCACATGCGCCATTGCTTATTCTTCTTTAGCACGAGGACTGGGTTAGCTAACCATTATGGGAAGAACACTTCCATGATGAAGCCGACACTAGAAGCCGGGCTATCTCTTCTCCAACGACTCTTCTCTTCTCTTCTCTTCTCTTCTGACAGACGACACAAGGGCTGCCTGACCGGCTTGGCATCAGGTCGAACATGTAGGTTGTGCTCACCGAAATCCGTCGGAGCACCCGGCATGTCCTTGGGAGACCATGCAAAGATGTCCCGATTCTCACGGACGAAATCGACGAGCTCGCTTTCCTATTTGCTGTCAAGGTTTGCACCTACGACAGCGTGCATCTCCGGGTGCTCCGGGTCCAAGGGTATCTTCTTTGTTTCCTTCGCCGATTTGAACGATCCCTCAGCTTCTGACTCCTTGGGGTTTGGTGACATTTCCGGCTGCTTGCCTGCCATCACCACAGCCCGGTCAAGGAGCCGCTTTTCTGCTACAATCACGAGGGAATCGGCTTGCCGGCTGCTGTCTGCTGCACAGGCAGATGACTTCTTATAGTCTCCGACTACTGTTAGGATTCCCTTGGTACTTGGCATCTTCATCTTGAGGTAAGCATAGTGGGGGACCGACATGAACTTGGCCAGAGTAGCCCGGCCAAGTAGCGCATGATAGGGGCTCTCAAGGTCCACCACCTCAAACCAGATTTGCTCTCGGCGGAAGTGATCTTTGTCTCCGAAGAGAACGTCAATCTGGGTCATGCTGATTGGTGAGCAGGAAAGGCCAGGAACTATGCCATGGAATACAGTCCGGTTGGGCTGAAGCTGCTTCTGCTTGATTCCTAACTTCTCCATAGTGTCACGGTATAGGATGTTGATATTGCTGCCACCATCTATCAGGACTCGGGAGAAACGGGCAGCCCGCCTCTCCGTTGCGAAGGTGGCGTCTAAGACCAAAGCATAAGAACCAGGAGAGGGCATCACCTCCGGGTGGTCAGCTCTGCTCCAACTGATAGGCTTCTCAGACCAATGCATGAACTCTGGGGTCTCTGATGCTACTGCATGTACTTCTTGCTGCCGTTGACGTTTGCTGCGCTTATCATCGGCCACGCTGGTGAACACGACATAAGCCCCATGCTCCTTAGATACTCATCTTGTATGGCGCCGACTGTCCGAACCACGGCTGCTGGGGTGGACGAGGCGGTGGGCTGGTAGGCAGAGGAGGCAGGAGTCCATCACCCTTTTGCGATTCTGGTGAGCTAATGGCATTTCTGAGTGGTGTGGTTGGATGGCTTCGCGCCGCTGGTGGAACTTGCAGGGTGCATCAAGAGTCTGCTCGTACGAGAAGGCGGGCAACCAGTTGTGCTTGCCACCCTTCTGACGCTTGGGAAGAGGCTGCCCTTCCGGCTGTTGGTCTTTGACTGTCGCTACCTGCCGGCTGGTGGAAGCCGGCTGCGTGGCCTTGCGCTTGTTGTCATTCTGTTGCTGGCGCCGACTGGTGTCACCAGCCGGAGTCCGAGGAGCTTGAGGAGCCACTTTGCCGGATGCATCGACTTGGATCTCCACCTTCATGGAGGAGTTGGTTGTGGCGTACTTGTCTGCTATGATCATCAGTTCATCGAGGGTCGCCGACTCGTCGCAGAGAAGTCAGTGCTTGAGGAGGGTGCCTTCTCGGCACCCGACAGTGAAGTATTCGATGGCCTGCACCTCGTGCATGCCCTCGGAAGAGTTGTGCAGCTCGGCCAAACGCGTGAGGTAGTCGCGAGTTGATTCGCTGGGGACTTGGATGCACAAGGAGAGCTGGCGGGGCTTGGGAGGCCGCTTGTACGTGTTGGTGAAGTTGCGGATGAAGTCTTCGGTCAAATCAACCCAGCTGTTGATGCTGCGGGGCTTCAGGCTATTCAGCCATGTCCGGGCTATGCCCTGGAGCATGAGCGGGACGTACTTCATAGCAATACGCTTGTTGCCGTTCGCTATGCTGACGGCCGTGGAGTACTCGACCAGCCAGTCTTCCGGCTTCATGGAGCCGGTGTACTTGGGTGTATCTCTTGGAAGCGTGAACACTTTAGGGAAGGGCTCATCTCGGATTCGAGGGCCAAAACACGGTGGACCCAATGTGTCTTGTTCTTCTAGCACCAGGAATCGATTGAGGCGGTCGATCCGGTGGCGGGCGTCATTCTCTCCGACTCCTTCCCGGCGGCCAAGGCAGTCCCCGAGTGTCGGGTGGTCAATAGGCGGCGGGGAGGCGCGCCTCTCCCTGCGAGGGGGGGAGGCAGATAGTCATCCTGTCGTTCCACTGCTCTTGGGCGGACGTCTTCGTCGCGCTCGATGGTGATGCGTGTCCGGCTGCGGCTAGCAGCCAGATCATTATCTCTTCTACCGCGGACGCCACCAGTCGGCATCTGAGATGTCGCGCCTTGATCGCGGCGAGGAGGCGGATGGCCGTTTCGCCGGTTGGGCGCTTCAGTACGGCAACCGACCTCTTGCTGCTCGGCGGCCGCGTCAAGGAGCTGCTGGACGCAGTCCGTCATGTGGCGACACTCGTCGCCCTCGAGCTTGTCTAGCTCGTCTGCTGCCGCCTGGGCAGCTCGTATGTTCTCCACAGGCGTTGCGTAGAAAGGACGATCTGTCTCGAACATGCTGGCAATGGTCGCGCCCCGCTGCCGGATCACGTCGATGCGGCTAGGCCCACCAGGAGCCGGCGTGCCGCCGACAACACGATCCATCTCATGCTGGTAGGCCTTCGAAAGGTGTCTCATGCTGGCCAGCCTGTTGGCGCTTTTGACGAGCTGGACGCGGCGTGCTTCCAGCGCCTCGGCGTCGGCGTCTTCTGGGATGGGCATAGACAGGTCTTGCAACACCGCCTCGAGGGGGTCTCAAGCACCTCCACCCGAATGCTCGCCATGGCTAATGACAAGCACCTCTGTGACAGTGCTCCCACCGCTGTGCTCGTGTGGAGGCGGCTCGTCATAAACCACCACATTGGTGGCGAACGCATCGAGCGATGTTGTGTCAGAGTCGACAAGCATCGGGTCGGTGGAGCCAACTGACTCCAAGTCCACAACAGGCTCGCTGACGATGTGGAGCTGGTCGAGGAGGCTGACGAGGCGGCTCTTGGGGAAATCTGTGCCCGTGTCAGGCGCGGGCTTGTCGGAGAGGCGAATCACGTCAACAAGATCGGCGAGGCAGCTCGCCGCGCAAGCAACCTCCGCGCTGTGCAGCCAGTCAGCACAGACACTGTCGGGCGTGCTGGGCTGGCGGCGCTCGCCAGGAAGGAACAAGGTTCCCGTCCAGAACAGGTCTCCGAACGACGGTGCACCTCGCCCCACGGTGGGCGCCAAATGTCGGGGGTTGGGTGCGACATATGCCAAAGGATGGCTTATCATGGTGGGAGCGAGTAGAACGTCGCCGGTGCCCGGAAGCGGGATGAGGTGTAGACACGAACGCCGACACACTTTACCCAGGTTCGATGCTCTCCTAGGAGATAACACCCCTAGTCCTACTCCGCGGGGTCTCCGCATGATCACTAAGGCACTATTGAGTATAAAGGTGCTCCTTGAGCTATATGCTAGAGGTAGAAGAAGGTAAGGCTTGCTCCCTTCTCCCTCCATGTATGAGTCTAGTTCTAATAGGTTGGCAACCCTTTGCGTGGGTGCCCTGGGTGGTTTATATAGGCCTACCCCCCAAAGGTACAATGGTAATCTGGCCGGGTGTAGGACCCAGCTGTCAGTGTCTCCGGTCGCCGGCTTTTCAGCTGGCTGCTGGGGCCCGCCGCCTGGTGGACCATGCCGACTAATCTGGTACGGAGCCGACAGGCCGCCTCAGCCGCTCGCCGGGTCTGGTCGGCGGGTGATTACTGTAGCCGCAATGCTAATGACGCATGCTTGGTCGGGGGAGGAGCGAGGCTACAGTTCCGCCATCTGGTCGGACAGTGTTGGAGATATGCCCTAGAGGCAATCATGTATGATGATATTTCTGATGTGCTTATGAATAAAGATAGTCCTTGAACATTATTAATGATGTGTATCAGCAAGTACGTGACTTTTTTGTGGGATTATGCATTGTATGATGACTGTCCTAAAATGTCCCTAGTCGAAAGGTCTGTGTGGACGCGCAGCCGACTAGACTAGCATATGACACGGTCAATGGCTTTGTCTCACTAGACATGGAGCATTGGATGCTAACAGGATAATATGGACTTGGAAAGGTCTGGTCTGATTCGCCGTAGTCGGATCCGAGTCGAGATAAGGTCTTAGTCGAACAGACCCAACTATGAGACGCAGCGATATGTCATCTGTGAGTCTCTAGTACAACATACGTTCTATGTCCTAAGACCTGAGCTGACGCATGTACTCGGCATGGTGACAGACTTGCTTTGGGCCTACCAAACGCTACTCCGTGGCTGGGTAGTTACAAAGGTAGGTTTCTGGCTTGTCCAGACCCATGCTGGGACATGTGGTTTGAGCAAGATGGGATTTGCCCCTCCGATCAGGAGAGATATACTCTGGGCCCCTCGTGTGATCCGACCAAGAGAAGCATGGCCATGCGACAAGGATTATGAGATAATACGGATTGTGGTCGGCATCACTAGAACGAGAAAGAGGTCGGGCTAGCACAAGGATGACTGTCTCGCCTTGAGCCCGACAACATATATCGTGCAACAAAGGGAACAGAAGTGTGACACGTTGTACAGGTTCGCCGAACCAACTTCATAGTCTGCTTGGCGGTCGGCACACCTTGCTACAGGCCGCTACCAACCGTGCAGGTCGGAGGTGATCCGAACTGCGACCAAGCTGACTTGAACCTAAGGGGTCGCGCGCTTAAGGGAAGGAACCTACGAGGTCGGATCCGAGGACACTGGTCGGATGTGATCCGAGTTGTATCCAGATTGTGGCCGAGTAGACATGTGGGATTTAGGGTCCGTGTGAGGCCCATGAGTTGAGCCCGCGACGGACACCCAGATAAAGTGGAGGCGCCACACACTCATGGGGTTGATCGCTTTGGCACTGTCACTAGGGTTTGCATGTTTGCGAATAGCTACCTCCACTTGCCGCTGACTGTGTGATCGGACCTAGCAGTCCGCCGCACGGTGTACCTCCTGCACGCGCAGATACCGTTAGAGGCGGTGCACTTGTGCCGCTCCGGCGAACTTGCCCGTGGGATCGGACGACCGGCTATTCGAGGGAGATCAGACGAGGATGAGACGATCCATGCGAATGCGCTGCCCCAACTCTTCTTCCGCTGCACGGCACTGCGCGTCTAGTGGTAACAAACTGTGATCCATCTCCCATAGCATGTTGTTGGTTGTTCTTCGCGTAGGAAATTTTAATTTGTAGTCGATGCACCCTACCATAGATCCTAACAGTGGTATTAGAGCCTCTGGTATAGGATTTGGCTTCAGATCGTATGCATATTAGATATGTGGAGGCAGCAGATGAGATCTGTTGTTGTTTAAGAGATCGGCTATGTGCACGGTTGATGTGATCAACTGCACATGGGGATCGTTGAGGCTATGTTCTCTATCAATCAGGATCAATGAGTTCGTGACACGATCTACCCCTACCGGTCGATTATCCGCCATCGGCATTAACAGTGAAACATAAATCTAAATCGGGTTTGCGAGGATCGATAAGATCGGTCAGATCAGAGAATTCGGTGTGATCAGAGTTCAGATGTGATATGTGATTTCCGAAAACGTTGGGCGCTGCCCGCACCCGCGAGGGGCGGTGCCCCTTCGAACCCCGCCCGCTCACCGGCTAGCGGGACCGCCGTGTGCGTAGCGCCGTGTATTTCGTACCCGACACACAAGCCGACAAAATGCAATTCTATGCATGACTTTGTTTTGCAGGTTTGATGTGAATAGTATGGCTCATGTGTATGTGATGCATGTGTGTAATTTATATGTGGCCTGCGTGTCATGTTTGTCAGCCGGCAGGAGCCAAAGTGCTGTCATTAAATTGTATAATAACCTGCGTGTCGACTTGTGACTCTATGTAAAATTCATTACTAGTTGTGGTAGTTGGATAATAGAGATCAGGTTGGTGGCTTGGCGTCCCGGCGTGACAAACAAGATGGAGTTTCTAGATGGTCATCGGAGTCGGAGCCGACCTGGAAGAACGTCCATGAAGGAGCCATACTATTTCACAATATATGTTTATATGTGATTGTTATGCTTCTTTGTTTCTATGCATGTTAGAATGGTAGAATGATCCCTCAAGAATATCAAGCGAATTGCCATCCCCGATGCTGCACCTTCGCACGTCAAGTACGTCTAGTAGTGGGCTCATAAAATTGGGGTGCTGCTGGCTGTCTTTGAACTGAAGGGTTCGTGTCGGACACGGACATGCATTGCGTCAGGTTAACTTGACAAGGCTATCCAAACGGTTTTGGGCCTTGTGGCAAAGAAGGTTGGTAGCCGGGGTATGAGATACCTTCCTGACCGACAGGAGTCGTATAGAGATATGATTAGCAAGGAGTAGCTTACGCGATAGGTATGTTGGCCAACAGTGATGCTAAAGCTGCCTAGTCGCATGCGCTAGTCGGATTCTCAATCACAAAGAGTTTGCGGAGGGATGCTGACTTCAGTGGGAGCATTTCTGTTTAGGCTTGAATTACTCTACATAAACACATTGCTTAGTGATTGCATATTTTCTGTTGTAGATCAATGGCACCACCTGCTCAACCCAACTTTGCATTGAAATCAATTCTAGAAAAGGATAAACTGAATGGAACAAACTTTACCACCTGGTATAGAAATCTGAGAATTATTCTCAAGCATGATAAAAGGGAACATGTTCTAGAGGATCCACTTCCAGAGGAACCTGCCGATAATGCTAATGCCACAACTAAGGATGCCTACCAGAAACTCGTTGATGAATCAACGGAGATCCACTGTCTGATGGTGGCTTGTATGGAGCTCGATTTGCAACAGCATTTCGAAAATGTTGAGGCTTACGATATGATCGAGATTCTCAAGGGCATGTTGACACAGGCTAGGATCAAAAGGTTCAACGTCTAGCGATCCTTCATGGATTGCAAGCTGGAAGAAGGTGATCCACTGAGCCCACATGTGATCAAGATGATCGATTATGTGCAAGCTTTGGATCGGTTGGGATTCCCGCTCTTGGATGAGCTTGCTACAGATGCAGTTTTGGGTTCTCTTCCGCCCAGCTATGGGACGTTCATCTCGAACTATCATATGCATGGCATGGATAATAAGCTCACTTAATTGCATGGGATGCTCAAAGTGGCAGAGCAGGATATTAAGAAAGGCACGCATCAAGTGTTGATGGTGCAGAAATCGGCTAAGTTCAAGAAGAGTTGGTCCAAGAAAAAGGCTAAGGCAAATGGCACGGAGACGGTAACCTCCGCTGCTGCGCTGAAGTCTGGACCGGACTGGAAGACCGTTTGCTATCACTGCAAGGAGACCATTCACTGGAAGAGGAACTGTAGAAAGTGGCTTGTAGAGCATGGCAAGAAGGCCGGGAATGCTGCTTCAGGCAAAGGTACACTTGTTGCATATGTTATAGACATTTACCTTGCTGACATACCTAGTAGCTCTTGGGTATTTGATACCGGATCGGTTGTTCACATTCGTAACTTGATGCAGGGGCTGTTAAGAAGTAGGCATGTGGCACAAGGGGACATTGACATCAGGGTCGAAAACAAAGCAAGAGTTGCTGCGTTGGAGGTCGACATGATGCAGCTCCAGCTTCCTTCTGGATTCATTATGGAATTGAATAATTGTTATTACATTCTTGCACTTAGTCGGAACATTATTTCTGCCTCATGTTTGATGAGTCAAGGTTATGAATTCAATTTAAAGGACAATGGTTGTTCGATATTTTTGAATGGTATGTTCCACGGCTATGCACCCATTGTTGATGGGCTATTTATATTGAATCTAGAACAGGAACCAGTCTATAACGTGAATGTCAAGAGGCATAATCCTAATGAGATAAATCCAACATACTTCTGGCATTGCCGACTTTGGCACATTAGTCTGAAACGCATGAAGAAGCTCCATGATGATGGGCTCCTAACTTCGTCTGACTTTGAGTCGTTCGAGACATGTGAATCATGCTTGCTCGGCAAGATGACTAAGTCTCCTTTCGCAAAGAGTTGCGAGAGGGCGTCCGAGCTACTGGAACTTATACATAGTGATGTGTGTGGTCCAATGAGCACAACTGCCAGAGGTGGCTATCAGTACTTTGTGACTTTTACCGATGAATTGAGTAGATATGGATATATCTATTTGATGAGGCACAAGTCAGAGACTTTTGAAAAGTTCAAAGAGTTTCAGAACGAGGCTGACAATCAGCTCGGCAAGACTATAAAGCTTATGCGATCTGATCGTGGAGGTGAGTACATGAGCCAGGAGTTTGATGATCATCTGAAAAGTCAAGGTATAGTACCTCAACTCACACCTTCGGTTACGCCACAGAGAAACGGCGTGTCGGAACGGAGGAATAGGACCTTGTTGGACATGGTCCGGTCTATGATGAGCAAATCGGATTTACCTTGTCATTCTGGGCATACGCTCTAGAAACTGCAGCTTTCACACTTAATAGGGTACCATCAAAATCCATAGACAAGACACCACATGAGATGTGGACTGGGAAGAGTCCCAGTTTGTCTTTTCTAAAGATTTGGGGTTGTGAAGCATTTGTCAAGCGACTTATGTCAGACAAGCTTACACCCAAGTCGGATAAATGCATATTCGTGGGATATCCGAGGGAAACCTTGAGATATAGCTTCTACAACTGGGAAGAGAACAAAGTGTTTGTTCCTCGGAATGGGGTTTTCCTTGAGAAAGACTTTCTCAGTCGGGAGGCTAGTGGGAGGACGGTTTGACTCGAATAAATTCGAGGACCACTCGGGGACGACTCGGCTGGTGATGAGATCATACCGGAGTCAGTCAGGGAACCTGTAGTGGAAGCGGCACCGGAACCACGAAGGTCGGAAAGATTGCGCAGAGTGTGTGATGTATTGTTGCTAGAAAGTGATGAGCCGGCCACGTATGCGAAAGCGATGGTGAGGCCAGATTCCGAGGCATGGCTGGAAGCCATGAGATCTGAGTTAAAGTCCATGGATGAGAATCTAGTCTGGGACTTGGTTGATCCGCCGCCAAGCATAACGGCCATTGGTTGCAAATGGGTCTTTAAGAAGAAAACCAATGTGGATGGAAATGTTCAGATCCACAAAGCTCGGCTTGTCGCTAAAGGTTATGGACAAGTTCAAGGAATTGACTACAACGAGACTTACTCGCCAGTAGCGATGCTGGAATCGATGAGGATCATACTAGCTATAGCTGCATATTTCAATTACGAGATATGGCAGATGCATGTCAAAACGACTTTCCTTCACGGGAATTTAACCGAGGACGTCTATATGATACAGCCCGAGGGTTTTGTCGATCCGACTAGCACTAGTAAGGTATGCAAGCTCAAAAGATCCATTTATGGGTTGAAGCAAGCATCTCAGAGTTGGAACATTCGTTTTGATGAGGTCGTCACTAGTCTCGGTTTCATCAAAAGCGAAGAGGACTCTTGTTTATACAAGAAGTTAAGTGGGATCTCGATAGTGTTTTTGATCTTGTATGTGGATGACATATTGTTGATCGGGAGCAATGTTTTGATGCTAAACTCGGTCAAGGAATCATTGAATGGCAAGTTTTTGATGAAGGACCTTGGTGAGGCAGTCTATATTTTAGGCATTAAGATCTATAGAGATAGATCGAGGAGGCTGCTCGGCTTCAGCCAGAGCACGTACATAGATAAAGTGTTGAAGCGGTTCAAGAAGAGTGAGGCGAAGAAAGTGTTCTTGCCACTCTCTCTGGTATAAGGCCAAGCGAGACTCAGAGTCCTTCGACATCTGATGAGCGAAGCAGGATGAGTATGATTCTGTATGCCTCAGCAATCGGATCCATCATGTATGCCATGATATGTACAAGGCCTGATGTTGCTTCTGCAACAAGCCTAACAAGCAGATACCAGGCCAACCCAGGTGAGGGAGTCCCGGACTAGGGGGTTTCCGCATAGCCGAACTATCATCTTCGGCCGGACTCTTGGACTATGAAGATACAAGATTGAAGACTTCGTCCCGTGTCCGGATGGGACTTTCCTTGGCGTGGAAGGCAAGCTTGGCGATATGGATATGTAGATCTCCTACCATTGTAACCGACTCTGTGTAACCCTAACCCTCTTCGGTGCCTATATAAACCGGAGGGTTTTAGTCCGTAGGACGAACAAAAATCATACCATAGGCTAGCTTCTAGGGTTTAGCCTCTCTGATCTCGTTGTAGATCTACTCTTGTACTACCCATATCATCAATATCAATCAAGCAGGAGTAGGGTTTTACCTCCATCGAGAGGGCCCGAACATGGGTAAAAACATCGTGTCCCTTGTCTCCTGTTACCATCCGCCTAGACGCACAGTTCGGGACCCCCTACCCGAGATCCGCCGGTTTTGACACCGACATTGGTGCTTTCATTGAGAGTTCCTCTGTGCCGTCGCCATCAGGAAGGATGCCCCATCCCGTCTTTAAAGACGGCATTGTGGCTAAAGGAGCCTTGGCTATCGGCCAAACTCTCCGGATAGGCGTTTTCCTTATGACCGCCTGTTCGGCCACCGCGCCGACGATGACTTCTCGGGTCATCGAAAGCAATCTTCACATTAACTCGGGACTCGCCGAGCAGTTTGATCCGATGGAGCTCTCTTCCTTAAACGAGCTCTTGGATCGCATCGCCGCCCTGGGAGTCGCTACAGACTACGATCAGATTGGGCTTAAACCTGATCTGAGAGAGATTAATTCTCCCCAGGTTACCCACCACGTTGCCGTGGTATAGGAGCAATGCGGCAACCCTTCTTCTATCTTAAGGACTAGCTATGTCCAGATTCCTGATCCCTCCATGCCGGATTCCCGCGGAGGGGAGGACGTCACTCAAGCCCTGAACCTAAAGTCAGGCAGCGGGCTAGATTCATTGGACAGCATCCAAGAACGAAAGCTTCCAAGTTCGGAAACTTCTTGGACCCTGAATTTTAGATTGGATGGGGTTCCTAATTTAATTCCACCTGCCCACCCAAACACAAGCGATCTATCCCAAATCCGGCAAGAGCCAGCAGAAACAGTACACCATTTCTAGGCCAGATTCCTCCTAGTCATAAACAGGATAAAGGATTGCCGTGAGGAGGATGCAATTTCATTCTTCTGCAATAATTGCACAGACAAGGGAATCCTCAACGCCGTAAGTCGCCGTGAAATTACATGCTTCGCTGACTTGGCGTCCATAGTATGAAAGTACTATGCGATGGAAAGCGCCTGGAAAACTGAAATCAATTTTTGGGACAGTCCGGCCCTGAATACAACCCAGTCCGAAATAAAAGGGTGCATCATTGCCAGGCACCCGGGTTAAATACCAAAAAGCAAAAACCCTTTATGGGCATGGAACCGTACTGGAGGGATGGCTCAACGGACCCTGCAAAATTCATAGTACAGAGGGCGCCACTCCAACCCATAGCCTTAGAGCTTGTTGGATACTACGACAGGTGGCCAAAAGTGGCGAAGAGCTTTTAACTCCAGAGTACCAGTCCAAGGATACCAGTACGGTATTAACAGTCTTCGAGACTTTTGCATCAAATAATATGCGGAAACGAACTCTCCGCAGCCTTGCCGAAGTCTACCAAGTAGCAACAATAAACCCATGGAGTGACACGACTATTACCTTTAATGCCAGTGACGAACCTAAATTCCGAACAGCCCGAGCACCAGCCGCATTGGTCCTCAGTCCAATAGTGGACGGCTTTTGCCTTACCAAGGTACTCATGGACGGTGGCAGCAGACTGAACCTCATTTACGAGGAAACCCTCCGAAAAATGGAAATAGACTGGAGCCGCATTGAGCGAAGCAACACAACCTTTAGAGGAATAATCCCCAGTCGGGAAGCATGCTGTACAGGAAAAATCACACTGGATTTGGTGTTCGGCACGCCGGATAATTACAGGTCCGAGGAGGTCACGTTCCAAGTGGCCCCGTTCAGCAGCGGATATCACGCTCTATTAGGACGAGAGGCATTCACAATTTTTCAAGCTATACCCCATTACGGGTACATGAAGCTCAAAAGGCCCGGGCCCAACGGAATCATCACTCTTGCTAGTGACCCGGACATAGCACTCCTCGCCGAAAATAAGACAGCCGCACTGGCCCTGGAGGCACTATCCGAAGCCCTAGCGGCCGAGGAACTTACTACGTTGCGCTCCATGGTGAATAGGGACGATGTGATACTCCATAAGAGATCCAAGTCCACCTCCTTTAAGCCAACAGACGAAGTTGTAAAATTTCAAGTCCATCCAACGGACCCTACGAAAATGGACTCCATTGGGGCACAATTAAACCCTGATGTAGACGCTGCACTACGAGAATTCCTACGCGAAAGTTGGGACATCTTTGCCTGGCACCATTCGGACATGCCAGGAATCCCACGCCGGCTGGCCGAGCACAGCCTAAACATCATAAAAGGATTCAAGCCAGTCAAACAGGCTCTTCGACATTTGTCTGAACCCAAGAGACAGGCCATAGGAGAGGAGCTAGCAAAATTATTGGAGTCCGGATTCATCAGAGATATAAAACATCTAGACTGGCTAGCAAACCTGGTGATGGTACCAAAGAAGGATAAATCCTGGCGCCTATGCGTCGATTTTAAAGACCTCAACAAGGCTTGCCCAAAGGATCCCTTCCCCCTCCCCCGCATCGATAAAATTATCGACGCCACCACAGGACACGATTCATTATGTTTCCTCGACGCATACTCCGGCTACCACCAAATTAAGATGGCAGAGCCCGACCAGGCCGCAACGGCATTCATCACCCAATACGACCCATTCTGCTTCAACACAATGCCCTTTGGGCTCAAAACGCCGGCGAACATATCAGCACATGATTCAGACATGTCTGGCAAACCAGATCGGCAAAACAGTGGAGGCATACATAGATGATGTGGTCGTCAAAACCAAGCACGTCAAAACTCTAGTAGACGATTTGAGGCTCATGTTCGATAATCTCTGAACATACGACATCAAGCTCAACCCGGAAAAATGTGTTTTCGGCGTCCCAGCCGGAAAGCTCTTGGGCTTCATTGTATCCGGTAGAGGAATTGAAGCAAACCCAGCCAAGATCCGAGCTCTGTCACAATTGGATATCCCAAAGGACCTCAAACAAATACAAAAATTGACGGGATGCGTGGCGGCTTTAAGCCGCTTTATCTCCCGTCTAGGAGAAAAGGCATTACCCCTTTATCGCCTACTCCGACGCACCGAACACTTCGAGTGGACAGATGCCGCCACGGCCGGACTCGAAGAAATAAAAGCCATATTGGCAACAAACCCGGTCCTGGCCGCGCCCAACATAGGTGAACCAATGCTATTATATATCGCGGCAACTCATCAAGTGGTGAGCGCGGTACTCGTTGTCGAACGAGAAACGGACGGACACAAGTTCCCCCTTCAAAAACCAGTTTACTACGTGTCCACTGTCCTGACTCCATGCAAGTCACTGTACCCGCATTATCAGAAGATAGTGTACGCGGTGTTCATGGCATCCCAAAAGCTGCGACACTAATTTCAAGAGTGTTCGATAACAATAGCCTCCGAA
The DNA here is from genome assembly GCF_002162155.2 of Triticum dicoccoides. NCBI lineage: Eukaryota > Viridiplantae > Streptophyta > Magnoliopsida > Poales > Poaceae > Triticum > Triticum dicoccoides. The sequence goes on from NC_041381.1 coordinate 113,972,982, forward strand.
GTACCTCTTAATGACATTATAAACAACCGCGACGCGATGCGCCGGATTGCCAAGTGGGCCATTGAGCTCCTCCCGTTCGACATAACCTATAAGCCACAGCGAGCTATTAAGTCGCAAGTTTTGGCCGACTTCATCGCCGAATGGACTGAAGCCGAACTCCCTAAAGAGTACGGTGCATATTCCAACTGGATCATGCACTTCGACAGCTCCAAAATGTTGGCTGGTCTGGGGGCTGGCATCGTTTGACGTCCCCAACCGGAGATACAGTCCAATACATACTCCAGATAATGTATACGGACTCCAACAACGCAGCCGAATATGAGGCTCTTCTACATGGCCTCCGGATGGCAGTCTCCATGGGCATTCAACACCTAGAGGTGCATGGGGATTCAAACCTCGCGATATCCCAAATAAATGGAGACTTCGATGCCAAGGATCCGAAAATGGCAGCTTATCACAACGCCGTCCAAAAAATGTTAGCTCGGTTTGAGGGGCTCAAATTTCACCATATAGCCCGGGATAACTACCAGGCAGGCGTCGTATTGGCACGCATTGGCGCAAAGCGTGATGCCGTCCCTCCCAACATCTTCCTAGAGAGGCTGTTCAAGCCATCCGTACAATGGGAGGGGGAATCCGGAAATAATAACCCGGACCCAACCGCACTGCCCGACACCGAACATTCTGACACAATCGGTGGTTCTGCCAACGAAGTAACATCCTCAGCCCAAGTAATAATGGCAGCCATTGCCCCGTGGACGGAACCATTCCTAGCCTACCTAAATAGGCAGGAACTTCTCGGGGACCAAAACGAGGCCCGCTGCATAGTGCGGCGATCTAAAGCCTATAAGGTCCATGAGGGAGAACTTTACAAGAAAAGCACAACCGGAGTCCTTCAAAGGTGTATCTCCGAAGAGGAAGGGCGGAACCTTCTGGCTGAAATTCATGCCGGACTCAGCGGGCACCACGATGCAGCCCAGGCCCTTGTAGGCAAGGCCTTCCGTACAGGATTTTATTGGCCAACGGCCTGGGCAGATGCTCAGGACTTAGTCCAACGATGCGTCGGTTGCCAGCTCTTTGCTAATCAAAGCCACATGCCGCCCACCGCCCTCAAAACTATACCCATAACCTGGCCCTTCGCGGTTTGGGGCGTTGACATGGTTGGACCCCTTAAAGGAGGAACCCACAAGCAAAGATACCTACTGGTCATGGTGGATAAGTTCACCAAATGGATAGAGGCCAAGCCTATTAAGACGGCCGAATCCGGACCGGTGATAGACTTCATGTCAGGGATCGTACACCGTTACGACGTCCCCCATAGCATCATCACTGACAACGGCACGAACTTTACGGCCGACGAGGTTAAACTCTGGTGCAAAAACATGGGCATCAAACTCGACTATGCTTTAATCTATCACCCTCAAACTAACGGTCAAGTCGAGCGAGCAAATGGTCTAATCATGAGCGGCATCAAACCCCGATTAGTGCGGTCCCTTAAGGAATCTACCGCGCACTGGGTAGAGGAGCTCGACTCTGTAGTCTGGAGGCTGCGGACCACTCCAAATCACACCACCGGATTTACACCATTCTTTATGGTATACGGCGCAGAGGCAGTTCTGCCCTGTGACATAATTCATGACTCACCTTGCATGCGCATGTATGAAGAAATAGAAGCCGAGCTCGATCGGCAGGACAATTTGGACGCATTGGAGGAGGAGCGTGACGTGGCAAAAGCCCGTTCCGCATTCTATCAACAGCAAGCTCGAAGATATTAAAGCAGAGAAGTATGGGCCAAAACTTACAACGTTGGCGAGTTAGTTCTATGGTTGCCGGACAAGAAAAAGGACAAAATCAAGCCCAAATGGGAAGGTCCCTTTATCATTGACCAAGTCCTGACCGGTGGAGCATACCGTCTGCGAGATGCATCGGATAACCGACTCGAGCCGAACCCATGGAACGCAGCCCGTCTCTGAAGACTCTACGCCTAGAGCCGGATTCTGAGTTTGTCTCCTTCCTCCGTCTATGTTTTACATATTAGCTGTCTTTTGTTTCTCCCCTTCTTCCCCCTTTCCTATTACAGCCTTTGAAAGCTTGTTCGCGCATTGTTCGCACACACTTGACACACTATCCATGCTCATTATACCTGGGGGCTTCTTTAACAAAAGCTTATTTATATGGGCTTCATGCCCAACACATGTGTCACACTTCCGCATGTACCTTTTATTCACCATTATATGCATCGATATGACTTAAGTTTTGGCCAAGCTAGGTTGTCTGGCTCCTGTGCTTACCCCTACATTCCCGATTGTTCGGCTAGGCGGTAAAGGGAGTACCTCTGCGATTGTTACTGTCGGGTCAGCCGGATGTGTACCTCAGACTGGGTGAAGCCGAAAGCTAGCGTTCTTAAGGGAATATTCGGTCGGTGAACTAAAAGACGATTTCTTACCTATTTATTCATCTGCCCCCAGATGTTTTTCTGATTTTATCGCAGTCCGGACATGCACTTTAGGGCATGCCTCCCAGGGAAAGGAACCCCTAACGGAACTATTCTCCCTGGAAGATGTTTCATACTAACCATGTAATATAACATAACTAGTTGGGCACTTGTCTGATACAGCACTAATGACCCCTACGCCTGGTCTCCACGCATGCCCCGGTTCTTATATAACCGCGAGGGTATTCGGACACACTCCGGACTATTAGGTCCCGGAGGTTGAAGTGAAAAGGTCCGCTATGACAAACGATCTACAATCCGGCTAGAAGGCATTTTACATGTCATCTTAAATTACATAGTCAACTTGACCGGGTATATTCCTCTTCAATGCCATCCAGCAGGCTATCTAGTTTACAGTCCTATTGAGAATACTTTGCGGCCAATTCTACTTGGCCGTACACTAAGCTCACAAGGATCTCCTTCCCATCGGGCCCCGCAGGTATGACCTCGGCCATGTGGTTTGGGTCAGCCTTCGTGTACCACGTCTTCACCATGGCCCAGGCCTCCCTGGCGCCTTGATGACATGCCGATATCTTCCATAAGCGGAAGCACTGCCGTGCTCCATGAAGCCTCTCTGCAAGCTCTCCAAGGCCTTCGGGCAGGGAGACAGATGGCCACAAGGCCTGGGCGACGCCTTTCATCACCTGTCGAACTCGTTCGTGCAGTTGCAAGAGCTCGGGAAGTAGGTCACCCGTAGAACCGGACATCTCCTTTGCAGGACGGCCTGTGAGCATACCTACAGACATAACACTATTAGACGACTCCCTCGCCGAACTCTTTTTCAAAGTTCGTTCAAGCACTTACTAAAAATGTCGCGTCGAAGTCGCTGATTCTCCTTAACGGAGTCAGATAGCTGGGCACGAACATCCTTTAGTTCCTCACCCAGCTGGGTGTTGGCATCTTGGAGCTTATTTTTCTCCTGCCTCACCGTTGTAAGCACACTCTCGCCGGCCTTTAACCGGCGCATGAGCTGTTGCTTGTCTCGATCTATCCTGGCGCCATCTGCAATATTATTGTCAGACTTATACACACGCCACACTTCACAAATTACTTGTCTTTTGAAGCATATATTACCAGAGGCGGTCTCTTTGGCTTCCCCCGCTATGGCTAGTGCGGCCTCAAGTTGGGCTTTGCACTCCTCCAGCTCCTGGGACAGTTGGGTATTCTTTTCGGTAAGACCCTGCACAACAAATGATCCTTCTTTTCTAACTATTTCAAGTCTCGGGGGCTACTGGCATATATAACTGTCAGATCTTCTCACCCGTATGTCTTTTACATACTCCTCTGTGGCTCTGGCTAGGCCATTTTGAGCGGCATGGAGGTGCGCATCTCCCGAATTAAAGGCATCCAATGCCTCTGGGGAGAAACACGCACCACGAAGAGCAGTCCGGCGGCTCCTGTGATTCATGGCACTGTCCACCTCGGAATTGGTGGCAGATAACCTGTCGGCATCCTCTGTTGGAGGAACATCCGGCGCACGCCCCGTGTTCGCCTCCGCCTCTGGACCTGGCTTTGGAGCCTAGCGAGCAGAGGACTGATTGGCAACCTCTCCGGATACAGTACGGCGAGCCCTCTTCTTCCTGAAGAGGCGCGAGCATCAGTATGCCTCCCGGGAATAAAGCCGGGGAGTAAGGTGACGCGCCATACCGTTGCACCGGAGTTTACTTATTTTTAGCCTGCTGGGCCGTGCTGCCCCTTGTTGGCCAGCCGCCGCGGGCTCAGCCTTCCAACTCAAGGGCGCCCCCTGCGAAACACCATCGGTATACGGTGATAAAAAACACGCATGGATAGGTCATTTTCAAAGTATCGGGACTTCGGTCTCAGTTACCTGCGAGGCGGGAAATATTCTAGGGTAATCGGCCGTAATGGCGACCAAGGCATTATCGATGCTCAGTTGATGGAAAACCCCGTCGGTCAGCTCCACCGATATGTCCGGATCCTCTTGGGAGGTCGGATCGAGGAACCATTCCGGATCCTCGGGTTGTGGAGGTGGGCTGTTTATATCCTTTACGGCCCGGCGCAGTTCCTGCGCCAAAGTCACAAAATGAGATACTTGACTATGGGAGTACGGATCGGATAGGTAAAAATGAATGTCCGCTTACCCAGCTTGGAGGATTGTTCATAGAAAATCCGCCTTGCGGATTGATGCGGATGAATTCCTCTTCTTCTCCCTTGTACAAAGCGGACAAGATCTTCATCAGATCGGCGACCGATCTCGGCCCCTTACGGCTGCAGCGGGTGGCATCATCCTCCCCGTTGAAATCCCACATGGGAGCGGCTGCACCCCCCGCATAATGCATATGGCCATGACCCCGATCATGGTCAGTCCGGAATGAGCTAACAACCTTATCCGGCTCATCAGGTAAATAACGTCCCTGTCGTTTTCCCTCTGAGGGCTCCGTGGACGCCAGCTTAGGCGTTTCTTCAGAGGAGCGTTATTGAACTCCGGGAGGCCGACCCGAACAGGGTCCGGCAGGGGAACATCTTCTATATAAAACCATGCCGAAGGAGAGTCTTCGGACGCCTTCTTCAGGGTTCCGGACAGATATCCGGTCCCGGCGATGCGCCATAGTTCGGCTCCGCCCACTTGATATATCGACCCCTCTTGAGAACGGGGCACAAGACAGAACAGCTTCTTCCACAGCGCAAAATGAGGCTCGATGCCCAAAAATAGCTCGCAAAGGGCCACAAAGCCCCCGACATGCAAAATGGAGGCAGGCGTAAGGTTGTGCAACTAGAGGCCATAGAACTCCAGGAGCCCCCAGAGAAACGGATGAATTGGAAATCCGAGCCCTCTTGTCAAATAAGAGACAAGGCACACCCGCTCTCCTTTGGAGGGGCTGGGGATGCTCTCCGCTTGCTTTCCGCCCTTATAGGTGGCGAGTCTGGCTCGAACCGGGACCATGAAGGCTGGGGGAAGAAATCCCTTGGTTTGGAGCGCCACTAGCTCACTGTGCAGGATGGAGCATCTCTCCCAATCTCCAGGCTGAGAGTTGAGAGGGCGAGAGGAGGAGTCATGTCGACTGTCCATGATGGAATGGATTTCTATTAGATGCGCTCTGATGAATGCTCACGAAGGGAGGATGGTGTGATTCGGATCTAGGTCCTCGTCTCTTTTATAGACAGCTCATTTGCGCAGCTAGAGGGGTAAATGTAAAAATACCCTCACTTTTCACATTTGTTCAACACGTGGAAGACGGCCATTATTGGGCGTGGAAGCCGAGGAGCGCAGTATTGACAGGAAGCCGGACGCTATTCAAGAGGTACACAGGATTTGGAGAAGAACCCGCCTTGCAATGCCGAAGACAATCTACGCGCCGGCCTCATCACCATTGAAGCCTGGTTCGGGGGCTACTGAGGGAGTCCCGGACTAGGGGGTGTCCGGATAGCCGAACTATCATCTTCGACCGGACTCCTAGAGTATGAAGATACAAGATTGAAGACTCCGTCCCGTGTCCGGATGGGACTTTCCTTGGCGTGGAAGGCAAGCTTGGCAATACGGATATGTAGATCTCCTACCATTGTAACCGACTCTGTGTAACCCTAACCCTCTTCGGTGCCTATATAAACCGGAGGGTTTTAGTCCATAGGACGAACAACAATTATACCATAGGCTAGCTTCTAGGGTTTAGCCTCTCTGATCTCGTGGTAGATCTATTCTTGTACTACCCATATCATCAATATCAATCAAGCAAGAGTAGGGTTTACCTCCATCGAGAGGGCCCCAACCTGGGTAAAAACATCGTGTCCCTTGTCTCCTGTTACCATCCGCCTAGACGCACAGTTCGGGACCCACTACCCGAGATCTGCCGGTTTAGACACCGACACCAGGTGAGAGTCACTGGGCAGCGGTAAAGACTATTTTGAAGTACCTGAAAAGGACTAAAGAGATGTTCCTAGTTTATGGAGGTGAGGAAGAGCTCGTTGTAAGGGGTTATGCCGATGCTAGTTTCCAAACCGACAGATATGATTGTCGATCACAGTCCGGATTCGTGTATGTCCTGAACGGAGGGGCAGTGCACTGGATGAGTTCCAAGCAGGATACGGTGGCCGATTCTACCACAAAAGCCGAATACATTGCGGCTTGTGAAGCTTCCAAGGAAGGTGTTTGGATCCGGATTTTCTGGATGATCTTGGTATTTTCCCAGCCTCGGTGAAACAGTTGGACCTTTATTGTGATAATTCTAGTACCATCGCACAAGCCAAGGAGCTGAGGAATCACCACAAGGTCAGACATATAGATCGGAAATATCACCTGATACGAAAGATCATAAAGAATGGTGATGTAGAGTTATGTAAGATTCACACGGATGCAAATGTTGCAGATCCGTTGACTAAGCCTCTTCCACAACCAAAGCATGAGGGGCACGTTAGAGCTATATATGGGCATTCGATGTCTATTTGATTGACTCTAGTGCAAGTGGGAGACTATTGGAGATATGCCCTAGAGGCAATCATGTATGATGTTATTTCCTATGTGTTTATGAATAAATATAGTCCTTGGACATTATCAATCATGTGTATCATCACGTACGTGACTTGTTTGTGGGACTATGCATTGTATGATGACTGTCCTAAAAGGTCCCTAGTCGAAAGGGTTGTGTGGATGCGCGGCTGACTAGACTAGCATATGACACGGTCGATGGCTTGGTCTCACTAGCCATCGAGCATTGGATGCTAACCGGATAATATGGACTTGGAAAGGTCTGGTCGGATTCGACATAGTCGGATCCGAGTCGAGATAAGGTCCGAGTCAGATAGAGCAAACTATGAGACGCGGCGATATGTCATCTCTGAGTCTCTAGTACAACATACGTTTAATGTCCTAAGACCTGAGCTGACGCATGTACTCGGGATGGTGACAGACTTGCTTTGGGCCGTCCAAATGCTACTCCGTGACTGGGTAGTTACAAAGGTAGGTTTCGGGCTTGTCCAGACCGATGCTGCGAGACATGGTCGAGCAAGATGGGATTTGCCCCTCCGATCAGGAGAGATATACTCTGGGCGCCTCGTGTGATCCGACCAAGAGAAGCATTGCCATGCGACAAGGATTATGAGATAGTCCGGATTGTTGTCGGCATCACTGGAACGAGAAAGAGGTCGGGCTAGCACAAGGATGACAGTCTCGCCTTGAGCCCGACAACATATATCGTGCGACAAAGGGAACAGAAGTGTAACACGTTGTACAGATTCGCCTAACCAGCTTCATAGTCTGCTTGGTGGTCGGCACGCCTTGCTAGAGGCTGCTACCAACCATGTGGGTCGGAGATGATACGAACTGCGACCAAGCTGACTTGAACCTAAGGGGTCGCGCGCTTAAGGGAAAGAACCTACGAGGTCGGATCCGAGGACACTGATTGAATGTGATCCGAGTTGTATCCGGATTGTGGCCGAGTAGACATCTGGGCTTTAGGGTCCGTGCGAGGCCCAAGTGTTGAGCCCACAACGGACTCCTATATAAAGTGGAGGTGCGACACACTCATGGGGTTGATCGCTTCGGTGCTGTCACTAGGGTTTGCATGTTTGCGAATACTACCTCCACTCGCCGCCGACTTTGTGATCGGACCTAGCAGTCCGCGACATGATGTTCATCCTGCACGCGCGGATACCATTAGAGGCGATGCACTTGCGCCGCTCCGGCGAACTTGTACATGGGATCCGACGACCGGCTGTTCGAGTGAGATCGGACGAGGAGGAGACGATCCACGCGAACGCGCTGCCCCAACTCTTCTTCCGCTGCACAGCACTGCTTGTCTAGCGGTAACGAACGGTGATCCATCTCCCGTAGCATGTTCTTGGTTGTTTTGCGCGTAGGAAATTTTAATTTGCAGTCGACGCACCCTACCATAGATCCTAACAGAGAACACTGTAGCCTCACCGTGTCTCGTATGGTTAATGGCGCATGGGCCTTGAGGCAGGAGCTGGCTGCCTGCTAGAAGCCGGACCCCCTTGGGTCTGACTGGTCAGGCTATGCTGCCTTCCGGGCTCTTGCTGCCTGGTAGGGCCCGCCGCCTGCAAGCCGTACCGATAGGCCATCGTGGGAGCAGGCCCCACCTGACAGGAGTGACGTCGAGGGTGGAGTGGCAACAGTGCCGCGTCGTGCGGAGGTCTTCGCCTATACGGGGTACTGTGGCCACGCCAAGCCCTGGATATGGGGGTGATGGGCTACACTGTAGCCTCACCATGTCTTGTCTTCTTAATAGGGGGCGCAGATTCTGAGGGGGTCGTGGGCCGCTTGCTAGGAGTCGGCCCGTCTTGGTGCCGTCTTCTGGTACTTGGCCATTTTCTGGCAGCCGACCGTTTGTGCCAGCCGACCACCAGAAGGTGATGCTTCATTCTGGAGGCTCGTGGGGTGCCGCTGGCCCAATGTCTTGAAAGGTTCAGGGACTCGGGTTAGGCTACCCATGGCCCATTACTCCGACAGGTGGGAACACAGAGCCGACAACCACCTTGACTTTGAGGTTCTACCATTGCGTCATAAGGTGGCACTGGTGTGAATCCGTGATAAAATCCATGGGGTAGCTAGGACCCATCAAGTTAGGCTGCTGAACAAGCTCGGTGGAAGCCACGCTGCTTCTCCGCTGAGATGGCGGGGTAGCTTCTAGGGTAGCTTCTTCGGCAGGACCTCGTAGCTGTTGGTTCTCAACATCTTGTCGGTCCTCTAGCTTCCGTACCCCTGCCTTAAGCTCCTGCAGTTCTCTCTGCTCCACTTTCCTCCTCCTCTCTTGGGTTTTGTAACTGCCTATGTCGGGAAACCCAACCTTCCACACAACGGAGCCTGGCGTGCCTCGAGTTCGTCCAGGGTGCTCAGGATTCCCGAGGGCCCTTGTGAGCTCGCCGTTCTCTCTGTCGGGAACGAACTTCCCTTCCCGCACTTCCTTGATTGCTTTCTGAAGCTTCGTGACGGGTGTTTTAAGTTGCTAGTCCATCCAGCAGCACTTCCTTGTTTCAGGGTCCAAAGTTCCCCCAACCCCAAAGAACCAAGTCCTTGAACGGTCTGGCCAGTGCAATGTCTCTGCTTCGACCCCTTTAGCAATCAGGTCCTGCTCAGCCTTGTCCCACAACAACCGGGCTTTGAGGTAGCCACCTGACCCCGTGCGATGGTGATGCTCCTTTTTTGCAGCATTTCTCTTGTTAATCACTGACATCTTCTTACTCCTCTCTGATGTCTTGTTTGCCACAAATGCGGGCCAGTGATCTTTATCTTCTCAAATCGGCCGGTGAATTCTGGAGTCTTCCCTTTGTCGACATATGTTGCTTTCAACTCATCCTTCCACCTCCTGAATAGATCTGCTATCTTCTTGAGAGCACAGGACTTGATCAATGGCTCTATAACTAGATTCCCCTGATCCTCCTCTTCCGGTAGGGTGAAATTTACCTTCAGCGCTTTCCAAAGATTATCTTTCTGTCTATCTTTGACAAAATAAACTTGAAGCTCTTCCTTCTTAAGCTGATTCCATAGCTCGATGCTGATCGGGATCATGTCCCTAACAAGAACCCCGCACTGAGCAGAAAATGCTTCATTGGTCCGGAGGGGTTTAATCGGTTGGCCATCGCGTGCAATTTCTGTGATCGGGAACCTTTCATCCGCGCGTAACTTTTTCTTCGGGCCTCGTTTCGTTACCGATGTTTTGCTTGATCCGGAGGGCTATAAAAGAAGTAAGAAGAGTTAATATATGTACATACCAAAACAATGAATGCATCAATTAGCTAGTCAGCACATGCTTAATATATATATATATATATATATATATATATATATATATATATAATATTTATATATATATACATAAACACTATTCTGATCACAACATGAACTTCCCGACTAACGCGCCTGACCTTCTCCGAGTACTAAGTTGAACTTCAGCTAAAATGTGTCCAAATGGGGCTTGCGATATAGCATTGGAAATCTATGGACACCAATATCACGACCCAAGTTAATATTTTGGCAAAATGCAAGCGGTTTAAGAGCAGTTTTGAAAACCGTTTTTTCTTCATACAAAAACGTGAATCGTATTTTCGATCACATTTCTAAAAAGTTTATCGGAATGAGGTAAATAATATGGCGTTGGAAAGCTGCTGCAAAACCGCTCATTCCACATGTTGAAAGTTTTCTCTAATTCCCTAAGGATGAAGAGTAATTTGGAAAATCGTAAAATTTCGCAAACCGAACGGCCGAGTTCGTATTGTCAATGTAATTTCTAAACAGCTAATCCAATTGAGGCAAATGATATGGCGTTGGAAAGCTTGTGAAAATGCGCTACTTTTTCATGTGAAATGTTTTTTCTAATTTGGAATAGTTTAAAACTAATTCAGAAAACGGTACAAGTTCCACCGAGTTCGTATTTTCGAGCTAATTTTTTAACCGTACGTCCGAATGCAACAAATGATACGGCGTTGGAAAGCTTTAGGAAATGCGAAACTTTTTCTTATATAATATTTCTCTCAATTCCTTACGGTTTTAATTCAAAATTGAAAATGGCTCAAAACATATTTTTGGCATAATTTGTACAAACTTTATTGGAATGGGGCAAATAATATACCGCTGAAAAGATACGGAAAATGCAAAACTTTTTCATGTTGATGGTTTTCTCTGATTCGTCAAAAATGCATCGCGTGAAGTACTTGAACTTCTGTGGTAGTTCTGCTTCAACTTCACTTTGTTTTTCGCGTCATGTTTTTTGCTCGTAGCTCTCCATCCACTCACCGGAATTGAGCAAGTGATATACCGATGGCAAGCTGATGTAGCAACTTTCTCGTGTTGATCATTATTTCATACTCGCGACGATTTTTAAAGTTTTTCATCTGAAATTCATTCAGTGTAGTTGTTGAACTTCCTGCTATTTTCACGTTGAACTTCTGCGACGTATTTTCGTTTGTAATTTTCTCATCCATTTTCGTCAGTGTTGCACAAATGATATTCTTTTTGTACAAACATCTCTCACTATATTTTTTCAACTTTCTCCGACCGAGGACTTGAACTTACACAAATGATATTCCTATCATTTTGAAGTAAATTAGAAAATGACGAGATCATGATTTCTGCCTTCATCGCGAATGGAAATGCACTACGTGAAGTAGTTACTTCTCGGGCATGTCTGTTTGAACTTCACTCTGTTTTTGACGTGCTATTTTTTGCACTGCGTGAAGTAGTTGAACTTCTGGGGCATGTCTGTTTTGAATTTCACTCTGTTTCACTTTATTATATTTTTCTTATATGAAATACACACCATGTAGTACGTGGACTTCCGGTTTTTATCACTTTGAACTTCTCTCTGGTTTGAGAGAATTATTTTAAAACACAAAAAGCAACATTTTTAATGTATTTTTGGACATCTAAATACAAGACGAACCTCTATCACATGAATTTTTTGAACTTTTCCTCGCCGAGCACTTGAACTTCTAGCAACCATTTTTTTCATTTATGAGTTGTTCTTAAAATTGCAAAAAATGGCGTTGTGTTTTTATTTTTTAAACAGGTAAATCCTAGGTTTTAATAAATTCTGAACTTCTCTGTTAATTCAATTTGAACTTCACCTTTTTATATTTTGAGTAAAGAATTGTATTCGATTTTTATACGGATAAAATCGAACATGGAAATACAAGGTGAACCTCTCTCGCAAGAATTTTTGAACTTCTCCGGACAGAGCACTTGAACTTCTTTCAACAAACCTTTTAAGCTTTTATTTTTCTATACTTCTTTTTTCCCCTGAAATGCATTATTTGCAGTACTTGAACTTCTCATTGTTTTCACTATGAACTTCTTTCAACATGTAAGAATTTTTTGAATACATCAAAACATGTTTTAATTTGTATACATGAAAATTTTAAACCGTTCATCAAAATGTGGTCCATAATATACCCGGTGGAAAGCGTATGAATTGCAGTAAGTTTTTCATGTAGACATGTGTTACAAATTCGTTGTTGTTTGAGAGCAGTTTTTAAAATGGCAAAACAACATTGTTTTCAAAATGCACACTGTGTAGTATGTGAACTTTTGACAGTTATCAATCTGAACTTTTGAGATCATGCATTCTGCCTTCATCGTGAAAACAGAGTCTCCGAAAATGCACTGCGTGAAGAGGTTGAACTTCTGGGACATGTCTGTTTAAACATCACTCTGTTTTGGATGTGTTGTTTTTTGCCCGTAACTCTCAACCACTCACCGGAATTGAGAAAATGATATACCAATGGAAAACTGTTGAAAATACGCAACTTCCCCGTGTTGATCAGTTTTTCATGCTTACGACGGTTCAAAAGATTTTTGTTTCAATACACCAAAACATGTTTTAATTGGTATACATGAAACTTTTAAACTATTCATTGGAATGTAGCATATAATATACCGCTGGAAATCTTATGAATCGGAGCAACTTTTTCATGTAGACATTAGATTCAAAATTGTTGTCGTTTGAGAGCAGTTTAAAAATGGCAAAAACGACATCATTTTTGCCTTTTTAACATGGAATTGAAGGACGGACGTCTCGCATTAGAAATTTTGAACCATCCAGGGAGGAGCACATGAACTTCTTGCAACAACTCTTTTATGCTTTTAGTATTTTATTCGTTTTATTCTCACCTAAAATGCATTACGTGTAGTAGTTGAACTTCTCGCAGTCTTCACCTTGAACTTTGGTCGCGTATTTTTCTTCATAGTTCCTCACCATATTCGATCGAGTTGGACAAATGATCTATCCGTTGAATCTGGTTGAGAAGACTCAACTTTTTTCTAATATGGTTAAACTTTTGTTCAAACAACATACACAATTTTTTTGTGTTTTTTCAACATGAGACACACGCTTCACCTCTCCCTCAAGAATTTTGAACTTCCAAGGGCAGAGCACACGAACTTCTAGCAATGAAAAATTTAGACTTTGGTTTTTTGTTCTTTTTTTCCCGTATGAAACACACACCATGCAGTAGGTGAACTTCCGCTGTTATCAATTTGAACTTCTCTCTGTTTCGCTGCGGTAACGTAAAAAAAACCTGAGTTTTTTATAGACATTGAATCGCTTTAACTTTTTTATTCAGATCTGAAATGCATTATGTGTACTAGTTGAGCTTCCCGTTATTTTCACTTTGAATTTATGTCACATATTTTTGTTCGTAATTTCTCACCCATTCATTTGGAGTTACACAAATAATATACCGTTTTAGAAACATGTTGAAAAGATGCAACAATCTTATACGGTTAAAATTTTGTTTTGAACAACTTACATGGATTTTTTAACCGTTTATTTTGAAATAGAGCATATGATATAACCCTGGAAAGTTGTTGAATAGGAGAAACTTTTTCTTGTCATTTTGTTTCAAAGTTCATATGGAATGAGAGAATTGTTTTCATTATTATAGTTTGAACTTCTACTTAAAAATGGAAATCTATTTAAACTTTTTTAGTTGTTCCTTTATTTTGATTAGAACTTCATCATTTTGTTCTTTAGTAACAAGAAAAAATCTTAGTTTTTGATAAATTTCGACCTTCTCTTTTATTTTAATTTGAACTTCTTATTTTATTCTTAGAAAAATATGGTTTTTAAATAAGCATGGAACAATTTTAGAAATATTGGACTTCATACCTTTATTTTTCCTACAAACGAAAAGAAATTGAGTTTTTTATATACATCAAACTACTCTGTTATTTTAATTCCGACTTCTCAATTTTATATTTTTTTAGCAAGGAAAATCTGAGATTGTAAATTCGAACTTCTTGGTTTTTGTAATTTTAACTTCTCGGGTTATTTTGAGATGGGGAAAATCAAATGCTATATTACTTCTAGGTTTTTATTTATTTTGAAAAGATAATTTCAATTTCTTAACTTCGGACTATGCCTTTATTTAATTTAAACATCTATGTTTTTTAGAAACGAGAAAAAAATTCTTGGTTTATTTTTTATGTGTGTATATGTGAACACTTGCGTTTATTTTTTATTTTTTATTACAATATGTTCTATTACAATTAACATACTTGACCTTCTCGAACATTACACTTTGACCATTGCACAAACAAATTTTTAAAAGTGAAAATTTTGTAAATATGGTTTGTTACAGTTAACATAGTTGACATTCTGTTAATATTATCTTATAGGCATTAACACAAGCACCTTCATGCGCTAGTAACAGCCACAACATGGAGCCCATGTAGGTTCAGTTCAGCTATATCAATGACTGAAGAATGCAGAACAAAAATAAAAAAATTAGAAACTAGTAACGACCACAACATGGAGCCCCCCTAAGGTTCAGTTTGTTTTTATCAACGAGTGAGGAATGCAGAATAAAAACTCAGAATGTAGAAACAACAAGAGATGGGACTGCCAGACATTGCTTTCTACTTTGGGAGATAAATGCAAACATCTTCTAGCCACACATACCACTTCTTTTTCAGCTACGTGAGCTACACTAACTTTTCTTCACACATAGTACTATGGAGTTGGACGATGATTGGAGCAAAGGTGAATAGAAAAATGTAGGCTCACTCATCACTCCCGTAGCACCTCTGTATGTCCCCTGCTAACTACAACTCTATGCACAATGAGGAGGAGCAGCGTCAGAGTGGCCTGTCTGCCACTCGGGAGGATGGAGCAGGAGGGAAGTTGGCTGGGTTGGGGCGTAGGAGTTCGCCAGCTGCTACATGGGGTTGGTCGAGCCGGCGCTAAGGTGCAGCGCACGATGGCGCTAGCTAACTGAAGATGGGGCGTGGCGCGTGGGGCATTGACCACTTTTTAATTTTTTTGACAGATGAAAGCAGCTGCTGTAGTTTACACGCACGCGAGGTAGCATTGAAAGTAACGCACGCTGGAGGGCCATGCCGGCTGCTTACCGTGGAGACACGGGGATGCGGCGGCTGCCGGTGGACTTGTCCAAGAGCTCAGGTTGAACTGACGTGTTGCGCAGAGGCCAGCGACAGCCAGGCCACTCTGACGCTACTCTCGCATGAAGAAGCATGAGGAGAGGAACTCGGACATACACGGATGGGGCACTTGGACTGCTAAAGTAGTGGACAGAACAACATCATGTGGCGGCCAGAGATAGTAGCTGGACTACGACGCGCAGGGGATGGCGTCATCGGATGCGCTTCGGACGGCCAGCGGCGGTAGGTGGGGTTTGGCCAGGGGCTCACGCTGCAGGTAGCCTGGCTACACTTGATCATGGTGGAGTACAAGGACCGGTGGCGTTTGCGCGTGTGGTAGGGCGACGGTTGATACGTCTCCAATGTATCTATAATTTTTTATTTTTCCATGCTATTATATTACCTTTTTGAATGTTTATGGTCTTTATTTTACGTATTTATATCATTTTTGGGACTAACCTATTAACCGGAGGCCCAACCCATATTGCTGTTTTATTGCGTGTTTCAGTGTTTCAAAGTAAAGGAATATCAAACGGAGTCCAAACGGAATAAAATCTTCGGGAGCGTGATTTTTGGAACGAACATGATCCGGGAGACTTGGAGTAGAAGCCAGGGAAGCTTCGAGGAGGCCAGGAGATCGGAGGGCGCGCCCACCCCCCTGGGCGCACCCCCTACCTCGTGGGCCCCTTATGGCTCCCCCAACCAACTTCTTTCGCCTATATATTCCCATATACCCTAAAAACATCGAATATGAAGATAGATCGGGAGTTCCGCCGCCGCAAGCCTCTATAGCCACCAAAAACCTCTCGGGAGCCCATTCCGGCACCCTACCGGAGGGGGAACCCATCACCGGTGGCCATCTTCATCATCCCGGCGCTACCGATGACGAGGAGGGAGTAGTTCACCCTCGGGGCTGAGGGTATGTACTAGTAGCTATGTGTTTGATCTCCCTCTCTCGTGTTCTCTCTATGGCACGATCTTGATGTATCGCGAGCTTTGCTATTATAGTTGGATCTTATGATGTTTCTTCCCCTCTACTCTCTTGTGATGAATTGAGTTTTCCTCGTGAAGTTATCTTATCAGATTGAGTCTTTAATGATTTGAGAACACTTGATGTATGTCTTGCCGTGCGTATCTGTGGTGACAATGGGATATCACGTGATCCACTTGATGTATGTTTTGGTGATCAACTTGCGGGTTCCGCCCATGAACCTATGCATAGGGGTTGGCACACGTTTTTGTCTTGACTCTCCGGTAGAAACTTTGGGGCACTCTTTGAAGTACTTTTGTGTTGGTTGAATAGATGAATCTGAGATTGTGTGATGCATATCGTATAATCATGCCCACGGATACTTGAGGTGACAATGGAGTATCTAGGTGACATTAGGGTTGTGGTTGATTTGTGTCTTAAGGTGTTATTCTTGTATGAACTCTATGATAGATTGAACGGAAAGAATAGCTTCATGTTATTTTACAACGGACTCTTGAATAGATAGAACAAAAAGGATAACTGTGAGGTGGTTTCGTACCCTACCATAATATCTTCGTTTGTTCTCCACTATTAGTGGCTTTGGAGTGACTCTTTGTTGCATGTTGAAGGATTGTTATATGATCTATCTATGTTATTATTGTTGAGAGAACTTGCACTAGTGAAAGTATGAACCCTAGGCCTTGTTTCCTACCATTGCAATACCGTTTACGCTCACTTTTATCATTAGTTACCTTGCTGTTTTTATAATTTCAGATTACAAATACCTATATCTACCATCCATATTGCCTTGTATCACCATCTCTTCGCCAAACTAGTGCACCTATACAATTTACCATTGTATTGGATGTGTTGGGGACACAAGAGACTCTTTGTTATTTGGTTGCAGGGTTGTTTGAGAGAGACCATCTTCATCCTACGCCTCCCACGGATTGATAAACCTTAGGTCATCCCCTTGAGGGAAATTTTCTACTGTCCTACAAACCTCTGCACTTGGAGGCCCAACAACGTCTACAAGAAGAAGGTTGTATAGTAGACATCAAGCAGAGGCTAGGTAAGCGGCACTCACACCCCATCAACTAAGCTTTTTTCTGGCGCCGTTTCCGGGGAGGTGAGTGCTTGAAGATATATCTTTAGATCTTGCAACATAATCTTTTTGTTTCTTGTTTTATCACTATTTTAGTTTATAAAAGAAAACTACAAAAAATGGATTTGAGTTTGTCTCATACGCTTCATCTTTTTAATATCTTTCGTAAGTATGACGAAAAGGAAAATTGTGCTCAAGTGCTAGAAGAAGAAGTCTATAAAATGTTTGATACTAAATCTTTGTATGATGAGCATGATTGCAATGTTGTTAGTATGAATTCCTTGAATATCCATGATGCTAATGATATGCAAAGCTACAAGCTTGGGGAAGCTATGTTTGATAAAGATGATATGTTTAGTCCCCCAAGTTTTGATGAGAATATTTATTATGATGAAAGCATGCCTCCTATTTATGATGATTATATTGATGAGAGTGGGTTTGAAAGATGTCAACTTTAGGAAGTAATGATCCCACTATTTTGGAGGATGTTGATTATTATTGTGATAATTATGAAAGTGGATTTGGAGAGGTCATTGAGGGAGTCTTGGATTAGGGGGTATCCGGACTGCCGGACTATATACATCGTCCAGACTATCGGAGCGTGAAGATACGAGACTCAAGACTCCGTCCCGTGTCCGGATGAGACTCTCCTTTGCGTGGAAGACAAGCTTGGTGATCCAGATATTATATTTCCTTCCTTGTAGCTGACTCCATGTAAACCCTAGCCCTCTCCGGTGTCTATATAAACCGGAGAGGTTGGTCCTTAGAAGGCCGATCACAATCATAATCATCATACGCTAGCTTCTAGGGTTTAGCCTCTACGGTCTCGTGGTAGATCTAATCTTGTACTACTCATATCATCAATATCAATCAAGCAGGAAGTAGGGTTTTACCTCCATCGAGAGGGCCCGAACCTAGGTAAACATTGTGTCCCTTGCTTCCTGTTACCATCAGCCTAAGATGCACAGATCGGGACGCCCTACCCGAGATCCGCCGGTTTTGACACCGACATTGGTGCTTTCATTGAGAGTTCCTCTGTGTCGTTGCTGCAAGGCTCGATGGCTCATCTCGTTGTCGAGGACAACATCACCTCTGGTGGAGCGCTGGCTGTAGGCCAAACTCTCCGACTTGGCGGCTTCATCATGGCTGCCCCATCGGCTGTCGCGCCGACGATGACCTCTCAGGTCATCACGCATAACCTTCACATCGATTCGGAACTCGCCGAACAGATGGATTCGACAGAGCTCTCCTCCCTTAATGAGCTCTTGGATCGCATCACCGCTTTGGGAGTCGCTACAGACTATGACCGGATCGGGCTTAAGCCCGACCAAAGGGACATTAAATCCCCACCGGCCACCCACGAGATAGCGGTAGTAGAGGAGCCACATATAGATCACTCCTCTATTTTGAGGACAAATTATGTCCGAATCACCGAGCTCTCTGAGACGGACACCCGATCAAGGGAAGACATGACCCAGACCCCGGACTTAGAATCAGGCATTGGGCCGGAAAAATTGGGCAGCGCCCCGGGTCCCGAGCTGTCGAACTCGGAGGCTCTTCTGCCCCTGGGCGCTAGATCGAATCGGAAACCAGATTCGGCTACAAACACCCGCCCGTACTTAAATCGTCTCTCCCATATCAGACAAGAGCCCCATGAGACAGTACATCACTATGGGCCAGATTCCTGCTTGTGCTAAATAAGGTCAAGGACTGTTGTGAGGAGGACGCAGTCTCACTTTTCTACAAAAACTGCACGAGCAAAGGAATCCTTTATGCCATAAGTTGCCATGACATAGTACACTTTGCTGACTTGGCAACCATAGTACAGAAGTATTGTGTGATGGAAAGTGCCTGGAAAACCCAAACATAATTTTGGGATAGTCCGGCTCTCACCAAAACCTTTGTTCGAGCCAAACGGGCGAACCCCCGTAAGTCGGCCGATCCAATCCCCAAGAAGCCAAAGCCCACCCCAGAGCATGGAACCGTATTGGAAGAATGGCTCAATGGGCCATGTAAACTCCACAGTACTCCAGACACAACACCAACCCATAGCCTTAGGGCATGTTGGATACTCCGGCAGGTAGCAAAAAGTGGCGAGGATCTTCTTGTAAGCCATAAAGCAGAACAACATCCCGCCAAAGAACACAATAGGGTACTAACAGTCTTCGAGACTTTCGCTTCAAACAATAGGCACAAGCGAGCTCATCAAAGCTCCGCTGAAATTTGCCATGTGGCAAAAATAAATCCGTGGAACGACACTACTATAACTTTTAATGCCAGTGACGAACCTCGATTCCAGACCATCCGGTTACCAGCCGCTCTGGTCCTTAGCCCAATCGTGGACGGCTTTCGGCTCACCAAACTTGATCTACGAAGAAACACTCAACAAGATGGAAATTGATAAAAGTCGCATTGAACAAAGTGGCACAACCTTCAGGGGAATTATCCCTAGTCGGGAAGCGCGGTGTGTGGGAAAAATCACACTCGATGTAGTATTCGGCAGCCCGGAGAATTATAGGTCCGAAGAAATCACATTCCAAGTGGCTCCTTTCAGCAGCGAATACCACGCCCTTCTATGGCGGGACGTGTTTACAAGCTTTCAAGCTATACCCCATTACGGGTACATGAAGCTTAAAATGCCTGGACCCAATGGAATCATCACTCTAGCCAGTGATCCGGACGTCGCACTTCGCGCCGAAAACAAAACGTAGCACTAGCCCTGGAAGCATTATCCGAAGCCCTAGCAGCCGAAGAATTAACAACACTGCGTGCCACCATGGACAGGGACGACGTGATACTCGACAAGCGACCCAAGTCCACCTCATTTTAACCCGCAGACGAGATAGTCAAATTCCAAGTCCATCCAACGGACCCCACGAAGACAGCTTCCATCGGGACACAGTTGAGCCCCGCGATGGACATCGCACTCCGAAACTTCTTACGCGAGAATTGGGATATTTTCGCCTGGCACCCATCGGACATGCCGGGCATCCCACGCAGATTGGACGAACACAACCTCAATAGACTAAAAGGATACAAACCCGTCAAGCAGACTCTAAGGCGATTTTCAGAGCCCAAATGGCAAGCCATGGGGGAAGAGCTAGCCAAGCTACTGGAGGCCGGATTCATCAGAGATATCAAGCACCCGGATTGGCTGGCAAATCTGGTAATGGTACCAAAGAAGGACAAATCCTGGCGCCTATGCGTCGACTTCAAAGACGTCAAACAAGGCTTGCCCCAAGGATCCCTTTCCCCTCCCTCGCATCGATCAAATCATCGACGCCACAGCAGGACACGACTCGCTGTGTTTCCTCGATGCATACTCTGGATACCATCAAATAAAAATGGCAGAGTCCGACCAAGCTGCAATAGCGTTCATAACGCCATATAGCCCTTTGTGCTTCAACACTATGCCTTTCGGCCTTAAAAATGCTGCTGCAACCTATCAATGCATGATTCAAACATGCCTGGAAAAGCAAATCAGCAAAATAGTGGAGGCATATGTGGACGACGTGGTCATAAAAGCAAGACACGTCGAAACCCTAATAGACGACTTGAGGCTTACGTTCGATAACCTCCGAACATACGACATCAAGCTGAACCCGGAAAAATGCGTTTTCGGCGTCCCCTCTGGGAAATTGCTGGGCTTCATTGTTTCCAATAGTGGAATTGTAGAGAATCCGGCAAAAATCCGAGCTCTGTCGCAGTTGGCTATACCAACAGACCTCAAGCACATCCAGAAACTGGCTGGATGTGTGGCTGCTTTGAGCCGCTTTATCTCCAGGTTAGGAGAAAATGCATTACCTCTTTACCGCCTTCTTCGGTGCACCGAACACTTCGTGTGGACGGATGCGGCTGCGGCTGGACTGGATGAAATAAAGACCTTATTGGCTACTAATCCAGTCCTAACAGCACCAAATATCGGCGAACCTATGCTGGTGTACATAGCTGTAACGCATCAAGTTGTAAGTGCAGTGCTCATCGTCGAACGAGAGGTTGACGGATACAAATTCCCGCTCCAGAAGCTGGTTTATTACATATCCACGGTCCTCACCCCATGAAAATCCCGATACCCACACTATCAAAAAATAGCATACGCGGTCTTCATGGCATCCCGGAAGCTACGACACTACTTTCAAGAGTGTTCGATTACGGTGGCCTCCGAAGTATCACTCAACGACATAATAAATAACCACGATGCTACGGACCGGATCTCTAAATGGGCCATCGAGCTCCTTCCGTTCGACATAACATACAAGCCACAGCGGGCCATCAAGTCGCAAGTACTAGCAGATTTTTTCGCCGAATGGACAGAAGCCGAACTCCCTAAAGAGTACGTCGCGTACTCCAACTGGATCATGCACTTCAACGACTCTAAAATGCTAGCCGGATTGGGAGCAGGTGTAGTCCTGGCGTCTCCCACCGGAGACACGGTCCAGTACGTCCTCCAAATATTATACACAGACTCAAAAAATGCAGCCGAATACGAGGCTCTATTGCACGGTCTTCGGATGGCAGTCTCTATGGGCATTCAATGCCTGGAAGTGCACGGGGATTCAAACCTCGCAATATCACAAATAAACGGTGACTTTGATGCCAAGGATCCGAAAATGGCGGCCTATCATAATGCCATCCTCAAGATGTCAGCTCGGTTCGAGGGGCTCGAATTCCACCATGTGGCTCGAGAAAACAATCAAGCGGCGGATATCCTCGCCCGCATCGGCGCTAAACGCGACCCTGTCCCACCTAACATATTCCTGGAAAGGATGTTCAAGCCATCCGTGGTATGGGAAGGGGAGTCCGGCAATACTAGCACGGATCCGAATACACCCCCAGATTCCGAACTATCAGACATAATCGGAGGCACTACCACCGAAATAACATCTTCGGCCCACGAAATCATGGCTGTAATCACCCCGTGGACTTAGACTTTCTTGGCCTATCTAAATAGGCAGGAGCTCCGTGAAGACCAAAATGAAGCACGTTGCATCGTTCGGTGTGCTAAAGCTTACAAAGTCCATGAAGGGGAACTCAATAAGAAAAGTGCGACCGGAGTGCTCCAAAGGTGCATCTCCGAAGAGGAAGGGCGGCAGCTATTGGCTGAAATCCATGCCAGACTGGGCGGGCACCATGCCGCGGCTCGAGCACTAGTTAACAAGGCCTTCCGCACAGGCTTCTATTGGCCGACAACCCGAGGAGACGCACAGGACCTTGTCCAACACTGCGTCGGGTGCCAGCTCTTTGCCAATCAGAGTCATATGCCCCTACCACTCTCCAAACAATCCCCATAACTTGGCCCTTCGCGGTCTGGGGGCTGGATATAGTTGGACCTCTTAAAGGGGGAAGCCACAAGAAAAAAGACTTATTGGACACGGTGGACAAGTTCACCAAATGGATAGAAGCCAAACCAGTGAAAATGGCCAAATCCGGACCAGTAATAGACTTCATATCCGGGGTCATACACCGATACGGCGTCCCCCATAGCATCGTCACTCACAATGGCTCAAATTTCACAGCCGATGAAGTGAAAACTTGGTGCGGCAAAATGGGATTAAGCTCGACTACGCTTCCATCTACCATCCCCAAACAAACGGCCAGGTCAAACGAGCAAACGATCTCATCATGAGTGGCATCAAACCCAGACTAGTGCGATCCTTGACAGAGTCGTACACGCACTGGGTCGAAGAGCTCGACTCCATACTCTGGGGGCTGCGGACCACGCTGAATATACACCATTTTTTATGGTGTACGGCGCGAAAGCAGTACTACCCTGCGACATAATACATGATTCGCCATGCGTACGCATGTATGAAGAGAAGGAAGCCGAGTTAGATCGGCAGGATAACTTGGATGCCCTGGAGGAGGAGCGCGACGTCGCAAAAGCCCGCTCCACATTCTATCAGCAACAGGCTCGATGGTACCAAAGCAGAGAAGTGCGGGCCAAAACTTATAATATTGGCGAGCTCGTTCTACGCCTACCGGAGAAGAACAAGGAAAAGCTCAAACCCAAGTGGGAAGGTCCCTTCGTCATTGACAAAGTTCTCATCGGAGGAGCGTACCACTTATGTAATGCATTCGATAACAGACTCGAGCCAAACCCATGGAACACGGCCAGACTCCGGAGATTCTACGCCTAGCGCCGAACTCAGTGTTCGTCTCCTTACCCCCTCCTTTTTAATTATTCTTCCTCCCTTTTCCTTTCTCGACCTTTTTTCCTCTTCACACAAAGTATTTAATACAATACAGACTCCCGGATCACTCCGGCCGCACTAAGTGTGTAAGCAATACCTGGGGGCTTCCTATACGGAAGCTAAAAATAATTACTCTAATGGCCTTTTGCCCATCACATATGCGTTCCTTTTTCCATATGTGCCTTTTCTTCACCATTATATGCATCGATATGACTTAAGATGTGGCCAAGCTAGGTTGCCTGGCTATTGTGTTTATGCCCTATGTTCCCGTTAATTCGGCTAGGGCATAAGGGGAACACCTCTCCGATTGTTACTGCCGGTTCAGCCGGATGTGTACCTCAGACTGGGTGAAGCCGAATGCTACCGTCCTTAAGAGAATATTCGATCGGTGAAAAAAAGATGTATTCGTTTATTACAACGTAAATCACCAGAAGTTTTGTATCCCGCGTCCTTGTTCGCAGTCCGGACATGTGCATCGTCGCATACGTACCCAAGGAAAGGAACCCCTAACGAAACTATTCTCCCTGGAAGATGTTTCTTACTATCCATGTAATATAACATAACTAGTTGGGTACTTGCCTGTTCAAGCACTTATGACCCCTACGCCTGGTTTCCACGCATACCCCAGTTCTGTATAACTGAGCGGGTATTCGGACAGACCCCGGACTGTAGGATCCGGGGGCTGAAGTGAAAAGGTCCGCCATGAAAAATGATTTTAATCCGGCTAGGGACTACTTATGTCCATTGAATTACACAGTCACTTGGACTGACTATATTCCTCCTCTATACCATCCAACAGGCTATCTAGCTTACAATCCTGTTGAGAATACTTTGCGGCTAATGCTACCTGGTCATACACCAGACTCGCGGGAATTTCTTGCCCATCTGGCCCCGCCGGTCCGACTTAGCTTCGGCCATATGGTTCGGGTCCAGCTTGGTGTAGCGCGTCTTCACCATAGCCCAGGCTTCTCTTGCACCTTGTCGGCAGGCTGACATCTTCCACAATCGGAAGCGCCGCCGTGCTCCTTGAAGCATATCCACAAGCTCCCCCATGCCATTCGGCAGGAAGCTTGATGGCCACAAGGCCTGAGCAATGCCCTGCATCACCAGCCGAGCTCGCTCATGCAGTTTTGAGAGGTCTTGCAGTAAATCGCCTGCAGATAAGGGCATCTCCTCCTCAGGGCGGCCCGTTAACATTCCTGCAAGCAAAATTCTTTCAATATGCTTCCTCGCCGAGCTGTACTAAAGTTCGTCTAAGCACTTACCATAAATGCCGCATCGAAGCCTTTTGTTCTCCTTCACGGAGTCCGCCAGCTGAGCATGGACGTCTTTTATTTCCATGTCCAGCCGGACATTGGCATCTTCAAGATTGTTCTTCTCCTGCCTAACTTACGTAAGAACGCGCTTGCCACCCTTTAGCTGCCTTTTGAGATGCGACTCGTCATCTCTTACGCCCTCTGGATTCACGCCGGGATTGTCCGCAGAATTTTCTGTTAGACTTGTCATACCAGCCACTTACTAACTGGTGCATCTTCGTACAATTGAGACAAATGTTACCAGATGAGGCCTTCTGGGATTCCTCTAACTTGGCAACCGTGGCCCTCAGCTGGGCCTTGCACTCCTTCAGCTCTCGAGACAATTGCTCATTCTTATCTACAAGGACCTGTGCATAAATTGATCCTTAAAACAGTTGTTCCAACCGTTTCAAGTCTCAGGGGCTACTGCTATACATGCTTATCAAATTTTCTTACCCGTATATCTTTGGTATACTGGTCCGTCGCTTGGGCAAGCCCACCTTGAGCAGCTCAGATGTATGCGTCTCCCGAATTGAAATCATTAAATGCCTCTTCGGAAAAGATGTTGTTGCAAAGTACGGCCCGTCGGCGCCGGTGATTCATGGCGCTCTCTACTTCGGAATTCATGGCAGAGAGCATATATGCGTCCTCTCTCAAAGGCGGTTCTGGAATCCGGCTGGTGGAGGCGTGATTGGCAGGATCCCCGGATATAGTCCGGCTACTCCTCTTCTTGCCAGGACACGAAGGGCACTGTTACACTTCAAATGCAATAATTGTAGGACAGGTTTTTGCCTTACCTCTGTAGCGGCGTTTCGACCCTAACCGCCTTCCTCTTGAGCCTGCATGATCCGGACGCCCGTTGCCGATGGGTCCCTAGGGGCTCGGCCCCACGCTCTGACCGTCGTCTCTACAAAAACACGACACTTCAGGGGTAAGGCATGACAACAGAAAGGAGTCCTCTTCGGAGGATAGAGTTTTCAGCTTGGCTTACACGCGACGTAGGTAGCAGTCCGGGATAGTTGGCAATAATAGCCACTGAGGCGCCATCGCAGCTCGCCTGATAAAATATCCCGTTGACAAGCTCCACGGTAACATCAGGATCTTCTTCAAGTCCTGGATCGAGGTCCCTTCCAGGGTCCTCTGGCTGCGGGGAAGGGCCGGAGATTCCTCCTACGGCCCTCCTCAGTTCCTGCTCAGAAATATCAAGGCAGATAATCTTAGCGAAGAACGCCACAATAAGTGAAGCGGGGAAAGGAATGATGACTTACCCAGTTTGGGGGGGTGTACATAGAGAAACCATCCCATGGTTTAATGTGAAGGAATTCTTCCTCTTCTCCTTTGTATAAGTCATACAATATCCTTGCCAGGGCAGTGGCGGAGTCCAGACCCTTACGGCCACAGTGGGTGGCATCATCTTCCCCGTTGTAGTGCCACATGGGCTTCCCCCAATATTGAAGCGGTTGCACTCCCCGCATTATGCATATTGCCATAACCTCGACTATCGTCAGTCCGGATTTTGCCAGTAACTTTATCCTGCTCATCAGGAAGTGTATTTCCCTGGTATCCTCCTCTTGGGGGCCCCGGGGATGCCAGCTTAGACGTGCCCTCGGCGGGGCGTTACTGAACTTGGGGAGACCTGTCCGGACTGGATCCGGAAGGGGAACGTCATCAACGTAAAACCACTCCGAAGGCCAGTTCTCTGGTGCCTTCTTGGGAGTGCCGGATAGGTATCCGGTCTCGGCAATGTGCCATACTTCGGCGCCGCCCACTTGACATAGGGATTCTCCCTGGTTGCGAGGGACAAGGTAGAACAACTTCTTCCATAACCCGAAGTGAGCTTCGCAGCCTAGAAATAGCTCACAAAGGGCAACGTATCCTGCTATATGTAGCACGGAGTCAGGGGTGATGTTGTGCAACTGGAGGCCGTAGAACTCCAGGAGCCCGCGAAGGAATGGGTGGATGGGAAACCCGACGCCCCTTAGCAGATGCGGGATGAGGCATATTCGCTCCTCTAGAGATGGATTAGGAGATCCCTCCGCTTGTTCCCCGCCATTATAGGTGGCTATTCCGGCTCGGACAGGGACCATGAATGCCGGTTGGAGAAACCCTTGGGTTTGTAACTCTATCAAACGGCTATGAGGAACTGAACACTCTTCCCAGTCCCCCGGCTTGGAGCGAGGAGAGAGAGAAGAAGAGCTGCGACAACCGGCCATGCTGGAATGGTTTTTCTGGAGCGCTCTGTTGGATGCTTGCTCATGGGGGGAGAGTGAGGTTTGGATCTGAGAATCCCCGTCTCTTCAAATAGACGGTTAACCCGAAGGATCGGGGGTGGCAAATGCAAAAATGGCTCGGCTCCTCGCATTCGCTCGACACGTGGAGATGGTCATTATTGAGGCACAGAAGCGGAGGAGTACAACATTGATAGGAAGCCGGACACTATTCGTCATGACATGTACTTTGGAGTATTTAGAGATGGAACCTGCCTTGCAATGTCGAAGACAAGACTGCACGCCGGACTCATCGTCATTGAAGCCTGGTTTAGGGGCTACTTAGGGAGTCCTGGATTAGGGGGTATCTGGACTGCCGGACTATATACATCATCCGGACTATCGGAGCGTGAAGATACGAGACTCAAGACTCTGTCCCGTGTCCGGATGGGACTCTCCTTTGCGTAGAAGACAAGCTTGGTGATCCGGATATTATATTTCCTTCCTTGTAGCCGACTCCATGTAAACCCTATCCCTCTCCGGTGTCTATATAAACCGGAGAGGTTGGTCCGTATAAGGCAGATCACAATCATAATCATCATAGACTAGCTTCTAGGGTTTAGCCTCTACGATCTCGTGGTAGATCTACTCTTGTACTAATCATATCATCAATATCAATCAAGCAGGAAGTAGGTTTTTACCTCCATCGAGAGGGCACAAACCTGGGTAAACATTGTGTCCCTTGCTTCCTGTTACCATCAGCCAAAGATGCACAGATCGGGACCCCCTACCCGAGATCCACCGGTTTTGACACCGACAATCATGACTTTATTCAGTGATGAATCCACTATTTCGGAAGAGGTTCCAATTGATTATGAGAACAAAGTTGCTATCTATTATGATTATTGTGATGACTTGTATGCTAGTAAGAATAATGATAACCATGAAACTTGTCATCATGATTTTAGTTTTCAATTGGATTATGCCTCACATGATAGTTATTTTGTTGAGTTTGTTCCCACTACCATTCATAAGAAGAATTTTGCTTATGTGGAGAGTAGTAAATTTTCTATGCTTGTAGATAATGAAAAGAATGCTTTAGGTGCTGGTTATATTGTTGAATTTATTCATGATGCTACTGAAAATTATTATGAGGGAGGAACATATGCTTGTAGGAATTGCAATAATATGAAGTTTCCTCTCTATGTGCTTAAAATCTTAAAGCTATGCTTGTTTTACCTTCCTATGCTAGTTGATTATTGTTCCCATAATTTGTTTGCTCACAAAATCCCTATGCATAGGAAGTGGGTTAAACTTAAATGTGCTAGTCATATGCTTCATGATGCTCCCGTTATGTTTCAATTCTTATCTTTTATGTGAGCATCATTGCCATCATCATGCCTACCTAAAAGGCATTAAAGAAAATCGTTTGTTGGGAGACATCCAAATATTTACCCCTACTATTTTTGTGTGTTCACATGATTATGCTACTGTAGTAATCATGTTTTATAGCTTTTGTTTCAATAAAGTGCGAAGTGAGACCTTTAGGATAGCTTATGGTGATAGTTGTGTTGATCCTGCTGAGAATCAGAAACTTTTGCACCCAGTAAATTAGTTTTTGTTAATTCATAGGAACGTACTTCTGATCTAGTTTTTTTCCTTTGGATTGGTACACGAATTTCTTAGGACTTCCTAATTTTGTAGGATTTTTGGAGTTCTAGAAGTATACGTTTGATACAGATTACTACAGACTGTTCTATTTTTGACAGATTCTGTTTTCATTATGTTGTTTGCTTATTTTGATGAATCTATGAGTAGTGTCGGTGGGTATGAACCATATAGAAGTTGGAATACAATAGATATTACATCAATATGAATTTAGAATGAGTTCATTACAGTACCTAAGTGGTGGTTTTATTTTCTTATAGTAACGGAGCTTACGAGTTTTCTGTTGAGTTTTGTGTTGTGAAGTTTACAAGTTTTGAGTAAAGATTCGATGGACTATGGAATAAAGAGTGGAAAGAGCCTAAGCTTGGGGATGCCCAAGAAACCCCAAGGTAATATTCAAGGACAACCAAGAGCCTAAGCTTGGGGATGCCCCGGATGGCATCCCCTCTTTCGTCTTCATTCATCTGTAACTTTATTTGGAGCTATATTTTTATTCGCCACATGATATGTGTTTTTCTTGGAGCGTCTTGTATGATATTTCTATTTGCTTTTTAGTTTTCCACAATCATCCTTGCTGTACACATCTTTTGGGAGAAGCCCACTTGATTATAATTTATTAGAATACTCTATGTGCTTCACTTATATCTTTTGAGCTAGATAGTTTTTGCTCTAGTGCTTCACTTATATCTTTTAGAGCACGGTGGTGGCTTAATTTTGTAGAAATTGCTAGTATCTCATGCTTCACTTATATTATTTTTAGAGTCTCTTAGAACAGCATGATATTTGCTATGGTTATAAAATTGGTCCTAGAATGGTAGGCATCCAAGTTGGGTATAATAAAAACTATAATAGGAAGTGAATTGGATGCTATGATCAACTTGATACTTGATAATTGTTTTGAGATATGGAGGTAGTGATATTAAAGTCATGCTAGTTGGGTGATTATGAATTTAAAGAATGCTTGTGTTGAAGTTAGCAAGTCCCATAGCATGCACGTATGGTTAAAGTTGTGTAACAAATTTGAAACATGAAGTGTACTTGTATTGTGCATCCTTATGAGTTGCAGTCGGGGACGAGCGATGGTCTTTTCCTACCAATCTATCCCTGTAGGAGCATGTGCGTAGTTCTTGGTTTTTGATGACTTCTAATTTTTTTCAATAAGTATATGAGTTCTTTTGACTAATGTTGAGTCCATGGATTATACACACTTTTACCTTTCCATCATTGCTAGCCTCTTCGGTACCGTGCATTGCCCTTTCTCACCTTGAGAGTTGGTGCAAACTTCGCCGGTGCATCCAAACCCCATGATACGATATGCTCATTCACACATAAACCTCCTTATATCTTCCTCAAAACAGCCACCGTACCTACCTATTATGGCATTTCCATAGCCATTTCGAGATATATTGCCATGCAACTTTCCACCGTTCCGTTTATCATTATGACATGCATTACTTTTGTCATATTGCCATTGCATTATCATGTAGTTGACATCGTATTTGTGGCAAAGCCACCATGCATAATCTTTCATACATGTCACTCTTGATTCGTTGCACCATCCCGGTACACCGCCGGAGGCATTCATACAGAGTCATATCTTGTTCTAGTTTCGAGTTGTAATTCATGTGTTGTAATCAATAAAAGTGTGATGATCGTCATTATTAGTGCATTGTCCCAAGAAAAAATATAAAACGAAATAAAGGCCAAAAAGAAAAAAAGAAAAAGAAAAAAAAAGAAAAAAGAAAATAAATAAAAGGGGCAATGTTACTATCTCTTTTTCCACACTTGTGCTTCAAAGTAGCACCACGTCTTTCATATAGCAAGTCTCATATATTGTGCTTCAAAGTAGCACCATCTTTTTCATGTAATGAGTCTCATATGTTGTCACTTTCATATACTAGTGGGAATTTTTCATTATAGAACTTGGCTTGTATATTCCTACGATGGGCTTCCTCAAATGCCCTAGGTCTTCGTGAGCAAGCAAGTTGGATGCACACCCATTAGTTTCTTTTGTTGAGCTTTCATTCATTTATAGCTCTAGTGTATCCGTTGCATGGCAATCCCTACTCCTCATGTTGACATCAATTGATGGGCATCTCCATAGCCCGTTGATTATCCTTGTCAATGTGAGGCTTTCTCTTTTTTTGTCTTCTCCATACAATCCCCATCATCATATTCTATTCCACCCATAGTGCTATATCCGTGGCTCATGCTCATGTATTGCGTGAAGGTTGAAAAAGTTTGAGATTATTTAAGTATGAAACAATTGCTTGGCTTGTCATCGGGGGTGTAGAATTTGGGATCATTTTTGTGTGACGAAAATGAAGCATAGCCTAACTATATGATTTTGTAGGGATAAACTTTCTTTAGCCATGTTATTTTGAGAAGACATGATTGCTTTCATTAGTATGCTTGAAGTATTACTATTTCTTTTATCAATATGAACTTTTATTTTGAATCATTTGGATCTGAACATTCATGCCACAATAAAGAAAATTACATTGAGAATTATGCTAGGTAGCATTCCACATCAAAAATTCTGTTTTTATCACTGACCTACTCGAGGACGAGCAGGAATTAAGCTTGGGGATGCTTGATACATCTCCAACGTATCTATAATTTTTTATTGTTCCATGCTATTATATTACCCCTTTTGGATGTTTATGGGCTTTATTTTACATATTTATATCATTTTTGGTACTAACCTATTAACCGGAGGCCCAGCCCATATTGCTGTTTTATTGCCTGTTTCAGTGTTTCGAAGAAAAGGAATATCAAACGGAGTCCAAATGGAATGAAACCTTCAGGAGCGTGATTTTTGCAACGAACATGATCCGGGAGACTTGGAGTACAAGCCAGGGAAGCTTCCAGGAGGCCAGGAGATAGGAGGGCGCGCCCACCCCCTGAGTGCCCCCCCTCTCTCATGGGCCCCTTGTGGCTCTCCTGACCGACTTCTTTCGCCTATATATTCCCATATACCCTAAAAACATCGAATACGAAGATAGATCGGAAGTTCCGCCGCCGCAAGCCTCTGTAGCCACCAAAAACCTCTCAGGAGCCCGTTCTGGCACCCTGCCGAAGGTGGGAACCCATCACCAGTGGCCATCTTCATCATCTCGGTGCTATCGATGACGAGGAGGGAGTAGTTCACCCTCGGGGCCGAGGGTATGTACCAGTAGCTATGTGTTTTATCTCCCTCTCTCGTGTTCTCTCTATGGCACGATCTTGATGTATCGCGAGCTTTGCTATTATAGTTGGATCTTATGATGTTTCTCCCCCTCTACTCTCTTGTGATGAATTGAGTTTTCCTCTTGAAGTTATCTTATAGGATTGAGTCTTTAATGATTTGAGAACACTTGATGTATGTCTTGCCGTGCATATCTATGGTGACAATGGGATATAACGTGATCCACTTGATGTATGTTTTGGTGATCAACTTGCGGGTTCCGCCCAAGAACCTATGCATAGGGGTTGGCACATGTTTTCGTCTTGACTCTCCGGTAGAAACTTTGGGGCACTCTTTGAAGTACTTTTGTGTTGGTTGAATAGATGAATCTGAGATTGTGTGATGCATATCGTATAATCATGCCCACGGATACTTGAGGTGACAATGGAGTATCTAGGTGACATTAGGGTTTAGGTTGATTTGTGTCTTAAGGTGTTATTCTAGTATGAACTCTATGATAGATTGAACAGAAAGAATAGCTTCATATTATTTTAATACAGACTCTTGAATAGATAGAACAGAAAGGATAACTTTGAGGTGGTTTCGTACCCTACCATAATCTCTTCGTTTGTTCTCCACTATTAGTGGCTTTGGAGTGACTCTTTGTTGCATGTAGAGGGATTGTTATATGATCTATCTATGTTATTATTGTTGAGAGAACTTGCACTAGTGAAAGTATGAACCCTAGGCCTTGTTTACTACCATTGCAATACCATTTACGCTCACTTTTATCATTAGTTACCTTGCTGTTTTTATAATTTCAGATTACAAATACCTATATCTACCATCCATATTGCACTTGTATCACCATCTCTTCGCCGAACTAGTGCACCTATACAATTTACCATTGTATTGGGTGTGTTGGGGACACAGGAGACTCTTTGTTATTTGGTTGCAGGGTTGTTTGAGAGAGACCATCTTCATCCTAGGCCAAACCACGGATTGATAAACCTTAGGTCATCCATTTGAGGGAAATTTGCTATTGTCCTACAAACCTCTGCACTTGGAGGCCCAACAACGTCTACAAGAAGAAGGCTGTGTAGTAGACATCAACGATGCGCAGAGGCAGGTGGTGAGCGCGCGGGAGGCTAGGCATGGCGGCTGGGGAAGCTGGGGACAACAACACCGATGAAGAGCACAGGTGGCGGCGGCGATTGGATCTTGGGGCGACGGTGTCTCTGGTTGGGGCATGGCGGGGTAGCGGCGGCGCCACCGGTTGGGGATGGGGTGGCGGGCGCATCCCCATTGGGGGCGGGAGGTGGGGAAAGTGCGCGATCGGTGGTGGATCGGGGGGCGGGGAGCGGGAGGTGGGGTGGGCTTTTTATTTTTTGCTATCACCGCCCGGGTTCGGGAGTTCGGGAACATCGTCGTCGAGCCCTATATAGCCCGCCGCGTGATCCAAATAGCTATTCTGATCCTAGGATCAGAATAGTGTTGTCCTATATATATATATATGTATATCTCTACTCCTAGTAGGGCAGTTGGTGAATAGTCCGCCTATTTTTTTTGCTGGTTTTATTTCGTCTTCCATCCCACCGCTGACATTTCGCTGGTTTATTTTCGTCCATCATCACGGTTACTTACCTCAGAACCAACGAGCGAAAAAAAACAGGGCTCAAAAAACCTACATTCGATGCCTCCTTCCCAGATCAGATCTTCCGCCGTCGCCAACCATCGAATCCCAATCCCGAACCACCCAATCGCTCCTGCCGGTCGTCCATACGTGTGACGCAGCCGTTCCTAACCTTCGCCGCCGCCGCCCCTCTGCTTCAAGATCGTTTCAGCATACGGCGACGCGTGGATACGCCGGCAACCACGTCCCGGATCCGACGGCGATACAACATCGTCTCTACCGGCGTGGGTCCCAGTTCATGCATGCGTATTACAACACAGGTCTTACAGTGCATATAAATCCATATTGACTATCTTCATATTGGCTACTACAACTTATTACATCCTGGAGCATCGCACAGTAGTTATTTACATAGCGGTTGTTACGGATCCAGCAGATCTGCACATTCTGCATGGACATCCATCGTCGTTTCCTAGAGCTTGTGTGGCCAGGCATCCAGACTGCATGGCACAAAACAAAAATGTGCTTTATGAAAGTTTGCACAGATTCACATATGAGCTGCTAGTTCCACACATTAACTGAATTTCGAACTGTTTATTCAACTGAATGCCTTTTGTCACCAATTCCATACAATTTCATGCATACTTTGTTTGTTGCTTGTACTTACTTAGTGTGATGCTTAGTGTGCTGCTTCTTCTGCTTAGTGTTCTGCATCTTCTTTGAACGCACTGGGAAGTGTTGGTCGGCAGACAAGGAAGTATCACTCAGTTGAGAAAAAAAATTAATGACACATTTTTAAGCTAGCGATTGTCAATGGCGCATGATGGAGCAAGCTGTATCAGGAATTGTAATTTGCGAGCCACTTAGTTAATGGCACCTATACCGGAATGGAATTGCAAGTAATGATGCATCATTACTCGGTTTGTGCTCAACAATGTAATGGTATTAGTCACTTTCCAGACATTCTTTAATGAATAGACTATTTGTATGAAAGTATTTCGAATCAGCTCCAATTTCATTTGATATTTCTAAAACACGTTAAAACAGAGTAAACAAAAAGGGGTTATCTTTAACCTGAAGAACATGAATGTTGTTTCTAACATATATATAAAGGAATAGAATGTACCTTCACAATCTTGTACTTGGTTGCGTGCACAAGTCTACTGGAAATATCTGCAGATTAGCAAGAAAACAAGAAGAAACTAGTCAGTACCATTTCACATATTTAGTCCACGAGCCATCGTTAAGATTGTCATATTTGTGGCTACAGGTAATTATGGGGAATCCACAAAGCAAAGCAGCGGATCATAAGACATCGTCGGATGTACCTCCAGGTAAACGTTTTGCTATAATATTTGCTATAGAAGACAAGCTATAGCCCGATTATTATTTCATGTACCGAAATTTTTGCAGAAAAGTTGGATAGGACAGATAGTGTTGAGAACTACCAAAATATGGCAAATATTCCAGTTGGATCCACCCCGCACCCATTTGTACCGCATACTGATATTGTGAGTACTGAAGTTGCTGCAAATGACATGGATGGGGCAATGCTTGATGATAAATACCCTGTTAGTCACGGTATGAGTCTGTGCGGAGAGAGTACTCATCATTTTGTTGTCTTAATGAGATAAACTGTATCTAAGTCACTTGTATGAACCAATTTTAGATCGGTCCTCTTCAAGTCAGGATGCACAACCGGATGTTCCCGGAACCAGTGATGTTGACATCACATATGTTTAGCGGGCTTCCCATCTGGACTCAGGTGAGTATGTCAACTTGTTAGCAGTTAATCTACGCTCTTCGGTTAGCAGCTAATCTACATGTTATATCAACTATCTGTTTTGTTTACAACAAGAAGAGAACCCAACAACCTCTATATGTTTGAATGATGCTTCATTTGTGCCCCTCAGTTTTCTTTCAGACAAGTCTTACCCAGTCGATGCACAGAGTTTAAATGGTATTACATGATTCATCTTTAGTTGTGAACCTTTTCATGCTTGAATATGTTGTCTTTCATATGTATAATACTCATGATGCTTTTTTTGTTGTTCCAGAGAGTTGTGGTGTGTCTCATACAAATGGATTAAGTCAAGTATACATTAATGCAACTGATCAGGTTTTACCCCATTCCGATTTAGCATGTGAGCACATGACTGGAGGATGTCTCCTGAATGTCTCTAATCAAAATAAGATTGGTATCTTATCTGACAAGAAAAAGGAGCAGATAAACGCAAAGAGGTGAGCTGCTTATCGGAAGAAAAAAGATGAGGAAGCAGACAAACTAGAGCATCACTATCGACCTGCCGATACCATGTCTGGTATGGTTGATTGATTTTTAACCAATTGTAGTAACAATTAATACAATGTGTGTTCCTAGGTTCACTACTCACCCATCTTGATGTTTAAAACAGTATATGATAAGAGGCAGCTAATCAATGCACGGAGAAGGGCGTCGTATCGTAAAAAGAAAGAGAATGCTGACAAGAGGAAGGAGCCACTAAAAGCTCCCAGGCGAGGTGGAAATCAAAAGAAAAATGAGAACGCAGCCAACAAAAATCAGCATGAAAACCTGCCTGGCCTTAACGTATCGGGTACTAGTATGCTATCTTGCAGCAGTACGACGAGTGCATATACACCTTTTGTTCCAAACCATATGATTACGAACGGAAGATGAGTTAGTACTACACCTTCAATCATCAAGCAGGTATGCAAAGTGGTCCACTCGCGCTCTCGGTGATAACACTATAGCATCGTCTGATGTACCTCCAGGTCAATGTTGCTCTATAAAACTTGCTACTCATATCTTCCTATATCCAGATTGTGGTTTCATTTGCTGATGTGTTTGCAGATAAGTTGGATGGCACACATGATGGTGATAACTACCCAATTATGATAGATATGCCAGATGGAACGACCCCGCAACCCGTTGTTCCCCAACCTACTAATCGTAATATCTCATTTGATGAGCGGCCTGCCCAGCTGATCTCAGGTTAGTATTTTTCATAATGAATAATCAACGCTCTTCGGTTAGCACTAAACTAACACATTATGAACACTATCTGTTAGTTTTTACATCAAGCAGACAAACCATGCTCCTCATTACAGAGGAATGAATCTGCGTTTGTGCCTCTTAGATGTCTCACACACGATTCTGGATCAGCGGTAGCACAAAGTGTAAATGGTATTACCGGTTCATTATTTAGTTGTGAAACGTATCATGCTTGATGAGGTTTTGTTACAGATGTTCAAGACTCATATTGTGTTTGTGTTGTTCCAGATGCTATTGATGTGTCTCGTATAGATGGCACAAGACACATGTACATTAATGCAACTGCTCAAGTTTTACCCCAACCCGATTCAACATCCGAGCACATGACTACAAGATCTGGACTTACTGTCTGCAAACTAACTAAGAAAGGTATCATCTCTGACGAAAAAAGGGATCAGATCAATGCCAAGAGGCGAGCTGCTTATCACAAGAAAAAAGAGGAGGAAGCAGACAAACTACAGCGGGAATATCAACTATCCCAGACATTGTCCGGTAAGATTGTTTCATATATAAACAATCGAATGAACAAGTAAAAAAATTGCATTCCTGCATTGAGTAATCTCACATCTTGCTCCTTCAATGAATAGATGACAAGAGGGAGCTAATAAACGCGCAAAGACGGTCATTATATCGTAAGAACAAACATGATGCTGATGAAAACGATGAGCCTTTAGAAGCTCCGAGGCGAGGTGGTCATCGAAAGAGAAATGAGAAAGCCACCAACAAGCACCTCCATGAAAATATGTCTGCCCTTGACATATCAGGTACGAGAATTCTATATTTCACCACTACGACACATGTAGACACTACCTTTGTTGCCAACTATATGATTGTGAACCGAAGATAAATGAGTACAACATCTATAATGATCAAACAGGTACGCAAGGTGTACCACGGAGGGCTCTCGGTGATATCACTAATGGTGAACAAACATCATGTTCGATCCTCAACGATAAGACGATGCATATAGAGGCAAATCAACGCACGACCGTGAAGCACCAACATGAAAATCTACCTGCCCTCACGATATCAGGTTAGAATGCATTATGCTTCAGCTCTCCTCTATAGCACATGTTCATAATGTAACTTGTTTTAGTATGGTTATTTTATTTCCATTCAAATCAAACTTTTGAAACTAAAATGGGCATATATATTCAAGATTCATCAAACCATTCTATATGTACATTAGATAATATATTTGTACCACTGGTACCAATGATCAAATAATTCAGTACTGAGTATGTTTGTACACGTGTGTATAACCAGCCAACCCAACTAGGTCCAGCCATACATCATTTACACAAAATGATGCGGTATTGCCTCATCCCACTACAATCACGCCTGATGTCATTCATGATTACCACCTAGCTAGGAGGCAGCGTGTTAAGGAACGCAAAGCTATCTTAACTCCTGATCAAATGGAACAATCAAACATTAGGAGGCGAGCAACGTATCGGAAACACGTGGATGAGGGATCGATCGATCTTGAAGAAAAAAAATAAGAAGCTGCGAGAATGGAGGTCATGCAGCAAAGAGAAGGGGGAGTTGAGTGCAAAGAGAAAGGCAACTTATGCTGCAAAGAAAAACACCCTGTGCAAAGAATCCCTCGCACTCCCACGTCCAGACCTGGCAAACTCAACAACTGATGGTCCAGGATCCACCTCCCGTGCAACACCCCTCTCTCGTGCCGCCGAAGATGATTCATCTGATGGCGACACTCCGAGGATCATGCCAAATTACATTGTTGGTACCAATAGTATGATAATGCTATTGTCACGTTCTTTAACACGCTTTTTCTCGGAAACCCTATTCTCACATGATGTCGCCTATTGACACATTCGCCCTGACCAAAATGCAGACGATATCAATGTGTTCCGAGAATGCATCATGGGCGAGGAACCGACACCAGCCGACTTGATGGATGAGGAGTACTACATGTTTTGCGATCAAGGTGAGGTCAACTATGAACTATGAAGTCGTAAAGCTTTTTTTTAGTTATAGTTATTAGGAAAAATGTTATAGTAATCATTATTGAACAAATGCCCATAGGATCCGATAATGACACCATGGAGGATGACGAGGAAGCGAGCATGTCGTTTGCTATACCTAGTGAGGTTGATCCATTAGACTTTGTGTACACGAACATCCCTGACACCACTCACATCCTCAAGCTCGCCGCAAACTGCAAACACTACAATGCCAAAAAGTTTGAGTCTGAGACCGACAGGTTCTGTTGTCGTAATGGCCAGATCAAACTTACGCAACCGGAACCAAGCCCAGAGCTGATGAGGCTATGGTCCAGCATGGATGCAGATTCTAGACATTTTCGTGAGAACATACGGTTCTTCAACGGGCATTTCGCCTTCACAACCCTTGGCGTCAGCCTTGATGAGAACTACACAAACATGAAGTCTGGGGTGTACACATTCAGGGCACACGGCACCATCTACCACAATCTGCATTCTTTCGGGCCTAGCTCATGTCTAGAACATCTACAGTTGTACTTCTATGATGATGACCCAACCATAACTCATCGTAAGGAGGACACCAAACAATTAGACCAGGATGTCATGAAGAAGTTAGTACACATACTCAAAGAAAACCCGTACTCCCAGCAATTTAGGAGTTTGGGTGCACACAAGGACAACCTCGACGATTATAGGATAGACCTAAACACCGATAAGAGGCTTGACCAAAGAAGATATAATAGACCGTTGTCATCTGAGGTCGCTGCAATTTGGGTTGAGGGCAACGACCTAGGAAAAAGGTTTGATCGGAGGATAACACTTTGTGGTAACAACAATGAAAGGCACAGTATACATGTGACCTCCGGAGCATATGACCCATTGTCTTATCCCCTATTCTATCCAAGGGGGGAACTAGGTTGGCATCCAAAGCTACCTAAACGTAATGTTCCTTGGGAGGTTGTACTAAATCCTTTGCTGGGCCTTGATGATGACGATGATGCAGGTATGTCGTATGTGTCCCATTTTGTTATAAATAATATCTTATTTCTCGACTATATCCTCATTTTGATGGTTCTCGATCACGTGCAGAGGGGAATAGCAGGTTGTACATCTCTGTCAGAGACTACTACTGTTACATGCTATAGACACGGCTTGCCATTTTTAATCCCATACTTTGTGGAGCACGCCTGCTGCAGCAATGGGCGGTCGACATGTATGTCAAAACTGAGAGTTGTCGGTTGAGGTGGTTCACGAAGAACCAGACGCAGATTCGGACCGACTTGTATAAAGGAGTTGTTGATGCGATCACATCGGGTGAGACGCGAGCAAGCGCTGTTGGGACAAGAATAGTGCTCCCTGGAACATACCCTGGTGGTGACCGCGACATGAAAAAGAGACATATGGATGCCATGGCAATTGTCCATACATACGAGAAGCCTGAAATATTCTTGACCATGACTTGCAATCCTAAGTGGGAAGAGATAACGAATGAGTTGCTGCCTGGCCAGATGGCGCAAGACCGACCTGATATTGTGGCTCGCGTGTTCTACGGGAAACTAGAGGCTATGAAAGACATGTTGTTCAAGAAGCATATTCTGGGTTCTGTTGTTGCTTATGTATACGTAGTCGAGTTCCAAAAAAGGGGCCTCCCCCATGCACATTTTTTGTTGATCATGGACTCAGCA
Organism: Triticum dicoccoides; assembly: GCF_002162155.2. Taxonomy (NCBI): domain Eukaryota; kingdom Viridiplantae; phylum Streptophyta; class Magnoliopsida; order Poales; family Poaceae; genus Triticum; species Triticum dicoccoides. The sequence continues at coordinate 114,013,259 of NC_041381.1, forward strand.
TATAAGCTTATCATACCGGAGCAGTACGACCGACTCATTTTCGCAGAGCTCCCAGACAAGCATAAGTACCCAGAATTGTATGCAATGGTGGTAAAACATATGATGCACGGACCATGCGTTGCACTTAACCCAAAAAATGTATGCATGCAAGAAAACGGATGCAAGTGCAGATACCCACGGCCGTTCAATGAAAACACATCACAGAGGAAGGACTCCTACCCAGTTTATCGGTGGAGAGACGATGGTAGAAGTGCTAAGGTCCGAGGAAAGATGTTGGACAACAGATGGGTTGTGCCTTATAATCCATACCTTCTGCGGATGTTCAATTGCCACATCAACGTTGAGGTCTGCTCTAGCATAAAGGCCATCAAATATCTTTACAAGTATATTTACAAGGGTCATGATAAGGCTTCTTTCAGCATCGACCAGCCCGATGCCGATGGTAACATTAATGAGATCAAGAGGCACGTTGACGCAAGGTGGGTCACCCCTCCGGAGGCTATGTGGAGGATATTTGGCTTCGCACTTTCCGCCAATCACCCGCCTGTCTTGCAGTTGCCTCTTCATCTCCCGAATATGCACAAGGTTGCATTCAATGCACTGGCTGACTTGAAGAATCTTGTCGCCTCCGAAAATGCTCCAAATCCATGTTAACGGAGTATTTGAAGGATAACCAGGAACACCCTTGAGCTAGGCATATATTATACAAGAATTTTCCCAGAAGCTTCACGTGGCAGCAGAAAAATAAGTCTTGGAGGCCTCAGGTCGAGCATTTTCAAATAGGTCGCATAGTATCTGCCAATCCTGCCGAAGGGGAGCGATACTACCTGCGTGTGTTGCGAAACCACGTTGCGGGCAAAACATCCTTTGACGACTTGCTCACCATTGACGGCGTGCTATGCGGGAGCTTTAGAGAGGCTGCTGAACGGTTGGCTCTCATTGAGGCAGACAACACGCTCGACGACTATCTTACTGAGGTTGAGCAGTGGGCGATGCCATGTTCTCTTAGGAGACTCTTCACTACCATACTGGTGCACTACGAGCCAGGCGACGTGCACGGTTTATGGGATAGGCACCTTGAGTCTATGTCAGATGACTATCGTCGAACACGCACGTCCCCTGACGAGGTGGAGCAGATAGTGTTGCTTGACATTAGGGGTATGTTGCAGTCCATGGGTAAAGACATTGTTGATTTCGCTATTCCAAGCATAGATGATGCGTTTGACCCAACAGAGGGCGAGGCAAGAGTGGTCATCGAGGAATCAACCGTTGAATTTGACATGGATGACACTAAATTGGCATCTTCCCTGAACTTGGAGCAGAGGGCCGCATACGACGAGATACTAGGGGCTGTTGAATGCGGTGATGGGGGTGTATTCTTTGTTGATGGCCCTGGAGGTACAGGGAAGACATTCCTATACAGGGCGATGCTTGCCAAGGTGATGAGCGAGGGCAAGATTGGAATCGCTACCGCGACGTCGGGCGTCGCCGCGTCTATCATGCCTGGCGGCAGGACAGCCCACTCAAGGTTCAAGATCCCATTAAGCTGTGATGATGGAGCCTCGTGCAGCTTCACCAAGCAGAGTGGAACCGCCAAGCTGCTAAGGATGGCGTCATTGATAATATGGGACGAGGCCAGCATGACAAAGCGACAAGCGGTCGAGGCATTGGACAATAGCATGCGTGACATCATGGGAATACGCGACCGACCCTTTGGAGGAAAGACTGTTGTTTTTGGCGGGGACTTTAGGCAGGTGCTTCCGGTCGTCAGAAGGGGATCGCGGGGCCAGATAATTGATGCAACCCTTCGAAGTTCTCATCTATGGAAGGGTATGTGGCAGCTTCGGCTCATCACCAACATGAGGGCTCATAATGACACCTGGTTTGTAGATTATTTGCTAAGGGTTCACAATGGCACTGAGGATGTCGACGATCAAGGCAACATACTACTCCCTGAAGACATTTGTCTGCCGTGTTCAGGCGAGGTTGAAGACCCGGAGAAGCTTATTGACCACACTTTCCTGAGTCTAGATGACAACATGTCTGATTCAAATTACATGACATCTCGAGCAATCCTTTCCACTACAAATGACAATGTTGAAAAGATAAACATCCGCATGATAGAGCGTTTTCATGGAGATGAAGTAATCTACCATAGCTTTGAAAGTGAGGAGGACGACCCGTATGGCTACTACGCTCAAGAGTTTCTGAATGGATTGACTCCTAACGGTCTTCCTCCTCATGCACTCAAGCTAAAGTTGAACTGCCCTGTCATACTGCTAAGGATCATTGATCCAGCTAATGGATTGTGTAACGACACTAGGATTGTTGTTAGAGGTTTTGATAGGAACACCATTGATGCGGAAATCGTGATTGGACAACACGCTGGCAGGCGGGTCTTTCTTCCTCGAATACCTCTCTGTCCATCTGAAAACGACATGTTTCCGTTCAAGTTTAAGAGGAAGCAATTTGCTATAAGGCTTAGCTTTGCTATGACCATTAACAAGGCTCAATGGCAAACCATCCCGATTGTTGGTATCTACCTACCCAATCCCGTGTTCTCTCATGGTCAGCTCTATGTTGCTTTTTCTCGAGCCACCGCGAAGAGAAACATAAAGATACTCATTCAGAAGGAGAAGCCGAAGGAGAAGGCCAAGAAGCAAAAGGACAATCTAAAGAAGCGAAAAAGAACGACCTTGTCCTTACTGACCTCGATGAAGAACATAGTCTACAAGGAAGTCCTTACTGGTTGAAGTCCAGACTTAATAGACCGGAACGTTTTGTAATGACAGAGCATTTACTCTTGCGTTGGTTAATATATGATGTAATTCATTTTTTCATAAATCTTTATATTTTGTATTTTTATAGTTGGAGGTATACCACATTAATTGAGCTACTATCTGCATTTAAATAATCATTCGTCATATTGGTACCATCATCGCTGTTACTATCGCAATGTTACTGGCAATTTACATTTCACACAGCGTATTGTTTTCGATCTCGACGAGACGCAATTCAGATCTGGACAGCTAGACAGCGGAGCAGGTGGGCGCGCAACGAAGACAAAAGTGGGGGAAGTTCTAGCTTGTCGCTGTCGAAGACCCTGGAAAGGTGCGCGAAGATACGTGGTTTCATTTGTTGGCCCCCACTGATAGGTGCTACATGTGTCCTCCTCAGGTTCATTGTGCATTATTGGATTGTCTCAATTTTGAGTTTTGTTCACATAGCCGTGTTTTTTTGTACTAATATTGATATCGTTGTTAAATATTGGTACCAGGTAGATTTAATTTATTATAGCTACGTTCTCAACTGATTATATAGATGTTTAGTGCACCGGTTCTGTTCATTTTACATGTTTTCTCTGAATTTTTGAGAGGTAAACTGCACTAATAACAATTCAGATGTCATCTCTCATGTTGCTGATTCTACCCTAGAAGATATGGTAGAAGGGGAAATGGAGATAGTAGGAGTGGAAAGCAACTCAGCTCATCCGGGTGGAAGGGATAAATAAGCTGACATGTCATCGGTGCTGGGCACTACAGGCAAGTGATGTTTACTTTATTCCCACTCAAGAATTAGAAAAAAAAATTGGTTTCTTGGATAGATGCTTTTGGTTTGTTGCGTCATTTTTTAGGTTCAATATGCTAGCTAGCGCCGAGCCTCACTATTGAGTTGAAGAAATTATTGCAACTGTCCCCAAAAGTTGTGTTAAGAAAACAGCCCCGTCTTCACAAGGATGATGTAAGTTGCAGCCATACTCATGTTTGTTCTCTGTTTCGTACATTTTTTTATTTAACCACAATATGTTTTAGCCACTAGGTGGAAAATAGACATGATCCCTTGGCTTAATCAAATTTTTAGTTTCATAAGGATGATGTAAGTTGCTACCCTAATGTTTATTAAGTCTGGACTTATTATGAGGATTCCATCGAACAAAGAAATCATGCTCCCTTGGCTTGATCAAATGTACTTATGTTTGCTAATTTATTTTTAGCGTGTGTTTCTTCCTACTATCTTATTATTCATCTGGAATCTAACGAGTGCGAAGTAGGAACGCGCTGGCCTTAAAAAGTCGATGCCATTAGTTGAATATGAAGTTTTTGTCCTACTATTTAGCATGCAGGTTATATTTTAATGGCATGTTTAAAACATAACCTCAAACCGAAATAGGAAATAACTTAATTCTAATAAATGCAGACTTAACGATATATATCCAAAATATAATAAGCCAAAATACAGATATACTATCCGGAAACAAATAATGTTTTGTCGGCATACTTAGTATTGACTACGGCAGGTGATCATATCCGTTATTTTTACAAAGGCATGTTCGATTTTTTTCCTTGTAATATACTATTCTGTTTATCACTCCGAATAACAAATCTGATTCCATTCAATATTGTGTGATTTTGATCAACAGAATTTATTTCATTTTCCGATTTTGGAAATATTGTTTCCTTATAAACATCTATAAAATGCTGCACCCTTGGAACACCCACACCCAAACCAGACCGCTCTAACACCCTTGCCACTACAGCTAACTTTGACATGTCGTCATCCAACAGCATCGACGGGGCTGATGATAACCATCAAGATAAGGAAGAAACAAGGGAGCTGCACCTCGATGGTGTTGGTCAACTGGAACAAGATGAGGAAGAACCGCGCCTAGATTGGAATGTTGCTGAGTGATCTGCACCGAGATGTAAGAAACTAAAGATGCATCATCATAACCCGCCTTTTCATTTCCCATCCATGCATCACATCCCTCGTGCACATGTCCCATCAGGCTGGGATATCCAGCGTGACACGGGGTCAAGTGCAGCTAGGAAAGACCTTTTGGGTAGCAACAACTATGACATTCTGCAATCACAGAAGCATACTAGCATGTTGGTGCAGGTTTTGATTGACCACATTTATCAGTTGACGAAGGTGGTCAAGAAGCATATCCAAGAATGCGACAAGAAGCCAGCACGACGTGATCAGGACGAAGCATGAGGAGGTCTACAATAGTGCTGATATGATAGATTGTTTTGATTTTTATTTGGGTGTAATAGTTCGGAATTGAAATATAATAAAGTTAGATTTTCAGTAGATTTTCAGTTGATTTTGCATTGTTATCGATTTGGAGTCAAACTATGAAAGTATGAATAAAGAACAGATATTGTTTCATGCTTGCTTTCTTACTCACTGTTTTTGATCTTCACTTTGAGTTTTGTCGCCTAACATGCTATATCTTTTTCTTATATGAATACGTGGTATAAATGTTGTAATCCATACTTCCATCGCAATTCCCGTTTTATTACAAATGGCATTGACTATGTTTGTGCTATATTAACTAACTTACGTCACAAAACATACAGGCTTCTCAATTAAGCATGATGGTTTTGAAAGTGCGGCTGTTACTACACTGTGCATACATAATCAAACTAAAAAAGAGATGCTAATTAAAAAACAGATCGAAGTTAGCTTTTCACGTGCATACTCAATTGTGCATGCAACCGCGACCAACGAATCAAGCCATTAAAGACCGACTTTAGAAATTATTACTATTGCTAACAACTTATATTTAATTTTTTGTTAATATTTTAAAATGCCCGTAAAATAGTCATTGCAAAGTAACCCAACGACCTCTCATCACATGTAATAAAATCAAATATGTTGATATTTTATAAAAACATGTAGTATAATAAAAGTTGAGTAAATAATTGTTTTTTTAATTGATTACATGTTGGTAATTAATGGTATTATATTTAATCGACGAAATATTGGTGAAACCATGGTAATATATTAATTGCCTGACTACACTTACCTTAACGCACTATCACCTAAATTATTTTGATATATCCAATTATTGCGTTTCTAACTGAAAATCTGAAGTTATCATTACATTCCTGCAGTTTGTTATGTTGCATATTGCGTATTCACAGCCGAAAAGGAAACAATGATACTGGTGAGATAATTGAGATGATTTCGATCAGATTCAAAATCTCAAATATCTATAAATAATTAATTGATTCAAAAAGTTATAGCAATCAATATTTTGTTGCCAAATAACTCTCATAACTTACTATTTATAATAGTTTCTATAGTAGAAGTTTTTTTTTGCTAGACGACCACATGCAAATATTGAAAGAAGGTTGATTTTCCCGCCTGTTGGCCCCTTGGACGATATATATAAATGCCACTACCCGTGCCCGTACTCCCCTCTATCTTTCTTTAACACTTCATCCATTAGCTCCCTAACCATGGTGATATCGTACAGCTCGAGGCCCTCTAGGAGGGTGATGGCAAGTCCATCGGATCCCATCATGCCTCTGCCTACCATCCCTCCGTTGAACAGGCAAGTGTACAGATCTTCGTGCACGCTTATCTGACCTCACCGTTTGTTTATCCCATCATTTCGTATTATTTTGTGTAGGTACCTGAATTTTCAAAGTGTACAGATGGAACATATCTATCACAGATGTTGGATCATTCGAGCTAAGGTGATGTGGAAGTCCCATATCAGGGTGCATGCAATGGGAAACACATACTTTCGTTGCATACTTCTGGACCAGGAAGTACGAGATTCGTGATCACTTACTATAGCAACCTTTTTTAATGTATATACACATGTGTTCTGAAGTATTGTTATCTGAATTTTTAAAATTTCTAGGGAACAAAGATTGAAGCAATTGCCTTGAGCAACCAAGCTTATCGATTCAACGCCATTCTGCAGACCGGGCTAACATATGACTTTACTAACCTCGGGAAAAACCCTAAGGAAATGCTAAATGGTCACTTCTGGTATCTATGCATGGAGTTTGTCATTCAACTAAATGCTCTAACCATGGTTGGGACATCGGCACACAGTATTCCATCGACAATCTGTCCACCTTTTTTCCCACAACTTGGTGCCATATCCTTGCCACGGGACAAAACCATTACCGGTGCAACATCCTTTAGTTTGTTTTTGCATATCTATCGATTTAACATTTTGTCTCGCCCAGACTTAATTTTTTCCAGATGTTCTTGGTATTCTTGTCTATGCTGGTAGGATACAACATTGGTGGGATTCAGTATACAGACGGCAGGTCCATTTTGTTGAGATAGGCATCATGAATTTTCCGTAAACTCCAATCAGTACTTGAGGTTTTAAATGACTATTAAAATTTGATAGTTGCCTACCATCAACATATCTTTATCATTCCAGATGGGAGATACTTTTTATACGCCTAACTCAAGAGCAAGCTAGTCGTCACTTGTACCACTTGCAGAGCACCAAAAATTTGTTCGAGAAAATTGCAGTTACGTACACACAGCTAAACCGGAGGGATAAGTGCATGGAGACTATGAGGGAGAGCACATTCTTTTTCTCCCCCGACATTAATGATGATGTTCATCATCTTCAAGGTAAGTTCTATAAACTATTTCGATTTATATGGCTTTTTTTCTTTTCTGTATTACGATGTTATTAGTACTAAGAAATTGTTTTTTCTAGAAATCCACGAAGCCTGCTTAATGACATATGACGAAACACTATCATACGTCAATGCTGCAGTTGTAGCCCGAAAGAATGGACAGCAGATGACTGTTCTTCAACAAGGCTCATTAAATTGCTCGTTTTCCTCGGTCCTTTTATCTACATTTGGAATAATAATGTATTCACACGGAACAATCATTTCTGTTAAAGTGTGTTATATTTTTGCTTGTCAACTCTACATGTAGCCATTATGGCAGTATATATTTTTTGTACGCGTACTTAATTCGTGATTTCTAGTTTTATAAAAATGTTGATTTTTTCGATTCATTCAGATTGAACTTTAAATATGGCATGCCTTAGGAATAAAATATTCAACTATAAAAAAGGAGAAAGATCTGATACGCCCCTGTCACGTTTTTTTATAATTATAAAGAATCATCTACGTCTTAAAAAACAACTTGATATATGTGGCAGGCAATAAAAAGAATTAAAAATATATCTGTTTATATATATGCTGCATCGACATCCTAATTGCCAAGACACCTCAATGAACAATCACTCACGCGTATCGATCAGCGATGGAGCCCATCATTGGAAACAATGCACCGGCGATCCAGGTTGTGGCAGCGCTCACTTTCCAGGAGGTTTCAGTGCCCAGGCCCGTGGATGCCGCTGCCCCCGACCCCAATGAGGCTCCCCTCCGGCTCCACAATGCTGTGGCCGACCCCCAGGAGGATTTGCCCGCATCCCTGCATCTTCTGCCCCCACCAAGGCATTTCGTGGAAGATGCACTCGAATATATATTCGGCTTTATGAACGGCGTTCATGAGGAGCAGACACTAGAGTAAGTTATGCTATTGTATGTTTATTTTCTCTAAAGAAATCTCATTAGAACTAGGTCGTACAGAGCATACTATGTTTGATATAGTAATATGATATTGCTTGATTTGTTTTTCTTTAGATTAAATCTAACTTTTTGCGGCCGTCAGTACAAAATTATTTTTGTTAAATGTTCTGGCAGTGATTCCGTTGCACACCAACCGTATGTAATGAATAACAAAATTCTAATATTATTTGCAGTACAAATGTTGAAAAACTTAATGTCCTTACTATATTGTACAACAATTTAATAATGTTTCTGAACAGCCAGCAAACTTGGTATAATGGGTGCTACCTACATTTTCCTGCTCTTAATTTCTAACAAATTAAGATTGTTCTTACAGAGAAATTATTAATTAATTTTAGCTTTTGCTAGAAGGTGCTACAAAAATTTTCATGCTCTATAGTTTATGAAAATATTATGTTCTGCTCATAGCTATTAGATTATCTAGAAAAAGTTACCATATGAACAATTTATGTTTTAAAGTACCACTCATAGTGCTAACAACTTTTATGTATTTTTACATGCAGCTCAATCTGGATAAGAAGCGATACACCGTACCGGATAGAGGTTAGCCTCAGAATGCTGAAGGACACACTATTTCTAACGTCAGCAAGCCTACATCCTGAATGCTTCAATCTCGCTGTTCGTAAGCTTGCGAGCGCTGAAGTAGAGAGGCATGCAGGCACCAACATGGTTGGAGGAAAACATTATTTTGACTTGCACTTTCATGCTCAATCACGAGCTCTAAGGTATTCCTGGATGCCGCAAGGGTAGCGCACCTCGACGCTGATCAACAATGCAGTTCTACAGCCCTTTCCTAGATATGATGTGTTCAACTCCACAATTGTAAGAGTCTTTAATTCCTAAATTATTTTTTCTTTCCTGATAGCAATTAACCTGTGTTGACCTTCTGCAGTATCTACTTCCATTGTCTATCCCGGATTCCTCATACGGTCTATTTGTGGTGAATCGGATGAGGAGAAGGTTATCGTATTTAATCCATCACTAGACGTACGACAAGTGGGAAATAGTACTCACAACAAAGAGATGATGAAGGAGATAACTATTTTGAAGGAAGAACTCAATGAAGTTTTGCAGGCTAGGGTCCTTGGATGGAACACCGAACTCATGGATTGGCGACAAGACAACATGTCATTCAATTTTCGGCGGTAATTTAATAATTTTTTTAGATGAATAAGATGCAGTATGTAGAAATCTCAAGTTTTTATTCTGTTTGTCACAGCAAAGACTCGGGTTTTTTAGTTCTTCGAGAGATGGCCCACCAGCTAGGTTCTTTGCGTAGCATGACCTGGATGAACACTACAGTAATTCTCTTTACGACGAATTCTAATGTGACATTTATAATCCAACCACTTCAGCACTTAATGGTGAATTTGTTTCATTGTTTCTAGGATCCAATTATGCTCAGGAGCCAAGTGGTAGTCCAGATGCTCATGTTGAAAGACAATCTAGCTACTGGAAACATCCCTCAGGAGACTATGGCGGCCTTGAGGGTTTTGAACAACTAAAGATGCTTCTATGGATGCAGTATCGTCAGGAATACTTCAATAATCTTGTCATCTCTGGTTATGGATGGAAACTATAATTTATGTTTTTGGGTTTAGAGTATGTAAGAACTATTTGGAGTTTTGGTACTACTACAAGTTGGTTTCTGATATGTTTAGCGACTCAAGACGATATGAATATTTTCACAGTAAAATCGTTACACTACTGAAAGAAAGAATTTACAAAAAACAGGCCGAAAATCTACTACACATATATAAATCAAACAGCATCCACAAGGTCACAATATTAGGCCGTGCGTTTTTTCATCTCTCTGCAATTTACTTGCATCCAATCGTTTACAATGTAGACATGGGTTTTTATCTTATACTATGTGGAACTCTATTTTTTTGGAAAAACGAATAAAATGAAAATTATAAAAAAAATTGGAGTGTGTGTTTGAAAATATGTTCTGTGTGGTCGATCAAACAACCTTTGTTGATTAATTTTTTTATAATAAACTAGCGCATTGAAATTGCATAATTATTTTCCAATTTCATAGTTATTTGCTGTAGGACCGATGTGTCTAAAGTAGTGTCCTCGCAGATGAATGAAAGTTAAATATTTCCGAAATATGTCCATGGAATAGATGAATGCTCATTGGATCAACAAGTAGATCGTTATTCCCCTTATTTTGACCTCCGTGTATATTCCATAAATTATGAATTTATTGGTCTATTGTTTTTATATTTTGCTTCGTATAATTAAGGAATAGTGAGACTTTGTTTTGGAATTATTAAATCCGGCGTTGATATGTTTGCCGTGTGCATCATGCAATCATTATAAATTTCTGCCATATTATGAACAGTTCTTGATATGGAAATAAATGTGGCACCTTCCAACCTTGTGCCGCACGATTGGATCTGCCCCTAATCTGTACTCAATATATATTCCTACGGTCCGGCTGTGACTACATCGTCGTCCAGTTCCACCTGTCTCTCTCCACTATGTGCTACGACTAGATTTACAATTTCATCGCACCTCCACAAACCCTACGTGCTACGTGCGGTAATGGATCTACTGGTCAATTTTGGTGGTGTTGATCACGCGGTGGACTACATTTACAATTTCATCACTCTTTCCTCTAACGAAGAACAACTAGAGTAAGTTCGTCGTATAATCCCACTGCCCTCTACATCAATTGTTTCGGATCGATTATTATTGCAAAATCATTTGTTTTTCGATTGCGCTACTTTATTATGGTTTGTATAATTTTTCCGTTACTATATAAAGTATTAAATATTGTAATTAATTACCATGGAATAATGTTTTATAATCATGGCGAATGATTTAGATAAAAATCGTGCACTACAAAAGATAGTTTAACTGCTTACAAACAGTTCGCAATACTATTCAATTTAGCCCAAAAATTAGAAGGTCGCTTAATGACTCTAAAATTTTGCACAAATAATGTATATTTTGCCAAAACAGTTCGAAAGGCTATTCTTTTTATCCCAAATCAGTTTAGCACGGGCAATTTCTTTTAGTATTATCATTATATGTATTGAGATGCTTTAGTATGAAATCAATGTGAATCGTGAAGTTGTATGCTATTGCATTATATTAAAATACAGTACATATTACAATTTGTTATTGGTCATATTATGTGAGATATGCAGTTGTGAAAATATCCATATATTACACACCGAGATAGTTGACCCCTTTGATTTTTTTTAAATTAAAGCCAAGTTGGTTCAGAACCTTGTTTTGCATTTTTACGGCACAATATGGATCAAGAGTTCTCGTCCATTCCCTATCGAGATTAGCCTACGGATTATCCGAGACACCATCAGCGAAGATGGAGTTGTCCATCCTTTATGCTTCAATCTTGCAGTTCGTAAGATTAGCAGTGACGCAGTAGAGAGGAGCGCAGGCACCAACTCTATTGGAAGGACACACTATTTTAATCTGCAATTTCATAAGCAAGCACGGGCACTAAGGCAGACCTGGTTAACCCCAGAACAGCGCACCCAGACTCTTATTGAGACCGTCGTGATTGAGCCTTTTCCGAAATACGACGTGTTCCACGCCCCTACAATTGTAAGTGTTCTCGTTCATACAAATTAGTTTGTTTACTAGCTACATCATTTATTTATGTCTACCAAATGCAGTACCTTCTCCCACTGGCACTCGTGGATTCATCTACGGGCTATTTGCAGTGAAAATGGATATGGACAGTACTGTCATTATCGACTATTCAAACCAGGCATTATTTGATTTTGAGGAGGACTTTCATGACATAGAACTTCAGAGAGAAGCTCTATTAGTTAAGCAAGAATTCAATGTTATCCTCCAACAAGGGGCCCCTGATAGGAACAACCAGATTTTGGAATGCCCCGAACAAGTTAACATTCATGTCTCACATCGGGGGTAATATTTAAAATTGTCATGAACTTTTGTGATGTTACTTATATTAGCTATTAATATGTGATGTTTCCCAACAGCATGGACTCTGGATTTAAAGTTTTACAGGAGATGGCCAACCTGTATGAAACTATGGGGTATGACATGGTGCAAAATATGCCCAGGACCGAGGTAGTTTTTGAACTTAACCAGTTTATTGGTGCAAACAATATTTATATTCTTTGACATTGATTATTCATAATTTGAAGGATCCAGAACAGCTGAGGAAGAGACTCATGGTACAGATGCTAATGGTGAAGGAGAATGAAGCAAATGCTAACATTCCAGATCAAGTTAGAGCAGCATTGAGATATATTAGCGGCTAAGGAGGACTGCTTCCTTAATAAATTTATGTTTGGTTAGGGATGGAAACTATAATTTTTCTTTTTGGTTAAGAATTTGTAAGATTCTTTCGGTGTTTTTGTATTACCTAAAATTTGGTTCGCTATCATATTTATTGCATTACTAATTTTCCCAAACACATTGTGATATAGAATTTAGAGCAATAAGAACAAACGTATGATGGCGTTTGATTATTATAAGAGATTAGTTCTTATAGTTTATAAGTTTATTTATTCACTAGCAGTTGGCACCTACTACATATGTTGTCAATTTAATATTGACTGCTTTTGTTGGCTATATAGATGGCGTATGCTAGGCGCCATCCTGATGTCCTGTTAATTAACGCTGTCGCGACTGTAGCACCTAGCAACTCATGCGGCAAACACGACGGGCCATCAAAGTCGTCATAGGACTGTCTCCCAGCAAGGTCATCCTTCATATAGACTCAGAAGGCCTCACTGTACGGCGGTGCCGTCACATCACATTGTCGGTTTTACTGTTCAGAAAGGTGATGTCAGGCACTCGCCTTTGCGTGGTTAAGCGGTGGGCATTGGCCTAGCGCCTAGCTTTTACCCTAGACGCTAAAAAACGGGCAGCCATGTCCTTCGGAGATAAATAAGCTTAACCAGTGAGGGGTCGAGCGAATAAGCCGAAAAAACAATCTCATCCACAATCATATCTCCTACCCTATGAGGATTCAACCGCTCCAATGAATAAGCAGCTTATTCCAGCGAGGGGTTTAGCTTGCAATCTAGAAATCGAGCTTCACATTCCGGTTCCCGATCAGTGTTGCAATCGAGAGAGGATGAGGGAGAGAGGCGTCATGATGCATCAAGGATAGAGGACGAGGGGGAGAGGCGGCATGAGTAGACTATGCACATACCGATCTTTAGTAGGAGAACCACAATATGTCCTGTGTTTAAGTGGGTCAGGGCAGACCATCTGGGCTATTTCGTCACACTAAAGTACTAAAGCCTAACACTTGTGACGTAGAGATTTAAATAATTGCTGGCCAAATGCATGATTAGCACGTAGTGCTTTCCTGATCATTTTTTCAGTGAATTATTTAAGTGAACAAATAAATTCATTAATATTTCATCGTTATTATGCACGTCGTATCGTATAACTTCATCCATACACGCACTGTTATACGATACGATGTATACTTTATTCTTCAAAAATAATCACATTCCAGCTATACAATATTAAATAAACATATGAAGGTCATATTGCACGTATCTTGCATATACTATTTAATCCTGAAGTTGTCCTTGATCTTCCTCTCTCGCCGTTGCCTTAAATTCCAGCTAGCGAATAAACGCTTATTATTTTTTATCTGTCCCTGAATAGAGTAAAATAAATCATATATGCATGGTTTTTCTTATTGATCAGTACCCTACAGTACACAACTAGAACCACGTTAATAGTAGATACGTTAGTGTGCACGCCGTGAATGTTCAATTTTGATACATGCTAATCAATGATAAGTTCATGAAGATTATGTGTAAGAACATAAGCATTTGGGAAAAAATGAGTACCACAAAAAAAATTAAGGCATGATAATTGACATCATCATGATCTAAAGTATGTATAGTACATTAAGGACAATCTAATTTTATAGTAAGTTTTGATTTCTGACTTCTTTTCTAATATATTATTAAGAGTTATGCGTTTGATGAAAAAAAGGAAAGATATCTGTACCATATATAAGTATACATATGAAAAAAGCAAAGACGTGTGCTACCCAGCCTTCCTCTGCATGGCCTACCATTTTATGTTAACATCCTGTAAAATCCGTCAATGCCTAATTTATTAACAGGTGTGATTTTCATGGAAAAATAAAATAGATGTGCAGGGGACAGGTATATATGGTAGTGCTAGATTAAGCAATGATCTGTTAGCCAGTTATCCTCCGCATGGCCTACCTATATATGTGAACCTCCTCTGCCATCCCTCCTCCCCCTCATTGCTCTTCTTTCGGCCATCACAACAGCCATACCTAGAGGAGAAGTTCCCAAGGAGTACTCTGTGTAAGCAAGGAGCATCAAGAAGGCGAGTACCTCTAGGTATGAACAATTCTGGATCTTTATCTTCTCTAAAACTGTAATAGTTGTTATGTTTACTTGAGGTGTACTATCAAAAGTATGTTTGGTTTAGGAATACTACAAAAATATTGATTGCCATCATATCCTCATAGGAAAGGAAACTGCTTTTTGATAGCCTCATAATAATTATAATACAGGTAACAAAGGAACACTTATTGGGGGGAAATGAGCTTAGAATTACTAAGATAGGCATTACCTTTTGTTGCTCAATCAACTGGTACTAAACCATATCATATTTTGGCCTCCCCTTTCTGATTGAGGTGGTTTGGGTTATCATTCCACAGTTGCACGTACATGCCCTCCCCATATAGCCATCATTAAAAAAGGTGTATGAGTGCAAATGATGCAAAAAATTATACAAACTATTGACACAAGATATAATATGACTTATCACAACGGTTAGCACCAAACAATAGCCACATAGCCAGATTCCTAAAGAAAGAGAACATTCAAAACAGAAAAGCCAATAGAAGCCATGAGCAATGAATTGCAGTGAGATAAATTCAAGCTAATTGTGAAAATGCCAACAACAGTGAATATTATGTATTTTACATAACCATTGATTGTTTTTTGTAATATCAGGATTCTTGATAAGCATTTTTTACTATAGGAAGGGGATCACTGGTTTATTAATTTTTAAATTGTAAATTTCTTAACCTGCAACACAGACTAAATGAGGCTAGAATCACAATATCATGTTGAACAAAAAAATGCCATTTCAATATGAAAGACTTGGCCTTTTTATTGTTAACTAGGTAAATGAAGCAAGTGCACGCCATGATATTCAAGTTCACCGAAACTCTATTTCAGATTATTTTTCCTATGATGGAGCTAAAATATTCCTATATACTTGTAGGAATCATAAATCACTAAATCAACAGGAAGTCCGGTCATAGATCACTATAGTTCCTCTGCAACAAACTGGAGCTAGCAAGATGAAGAAAACGATGCGTGATTCTTAAAGCAAAGTGTGGATAAATACCTATATATAGTCTTAGAACACTATAATCATTATTCAATATTTAGATACTTATATTTTAAAAGGTGGACAGATACGTCAAACCTTTCCTATGCTAGCAACCAATATTGCTACTTAAAATTAATACCTCACTATGGTTCAGCTCCTCTGTAGTATTGGCGCGCCTTGTCATTCTCGTTATGCACAGGTTTTGTTTGCCGAGGTGGCATCAGCTCCATGGTGGCCTCCTCCGAGCTACAGTGCTCATCGACGCCGAAGAAAAAACCAAAAAAGAATCTGGCTATTTATACATGACGACAACAACAATAATTATGAGGGTATACAAGACCACAACAGTAATTACCGTAGCATGCCTCTTTCTTGGTAATTAGTTGTTTAGAAGCCAAGTCAATTATGCTGCTCCCATTGCCAGCTTACAAATAAAACAGCAAATTGCTCAAATATACAACACATTGTCAATGAATGCAACACACATTGCACAACATATACACATGCCTTTGTTAAAGAATTATGCCTCAAATTCCATGTTGTAAACAGTAGCATAATTTAACTCCAAAACTAAGAATAGACCCTACCAAAATCATGCATAACCAGAATTACGATGGCATAACAACAACCATTGCAGAGATGGTGTTGACTAATCAGGGCATAACCAGGAACCATATAATTAACCATAAGCCATGTAAATAAAAATAGTAAGAACAGAATACCGATAAACTGAAACCATGATTACAGGCAGTGAGGAAATCAAACAAACTTCACCTTATAATTATACATGGCATAGGCAGATACAGGAAAGTCAAAACCCTGCCTAGGCAGTGAAAGAACACAAATCAGGGAGAAGACCAAAAAAGTATGTTGCGCCACGACTCACAAATTTCATGGAACCATACTAACCAAGAGAGCCTTCGGTTTCTCCTCCGCTTGCTGTTCAAATGGTAGAGTTGAGAAGTAATGAGGAACGTTGAAAACAAAATGAAGTGTGATAGCAAGAACACGTGCAAGGTCTATATTTAATCTGAACTGCAAATTTTAGGAGCTCAAATTTTAACAATAACTTTGATTCCAAGACTCAGTTACAAAAATGTGGTTTTAAGGATAACTTTGATTCAAAGTACATGTTCTATGTACAAATATGAAATGGATGAGTTGGACACTACAGTTCATATCACAGCTATAGTGACAAGTCAACTTAAGAAGCACTATATTCTAAAGATAATATTTTAGATGGCAAGCGGTAGAAGAAGACTTCTCCAAGGAGCATATTCAACATCTTCAAAACGGAGATGTTTCAGATGGGCGAGAAGTGTGTTAACCAAAACAAATCCCTGAATCTCCCTGCAGAACCCTCCTAAAACTAAGCATCATCAATCAAACGGTCTTCCAATCTACAACCCCAGATCATAGAAACAAAAGCAACACATGAACAACATTTCAATTTAACGGTACATTCATAGAAATTCTGAATGCCCCACAAGAACATATTTAGCATCAGCATGTAAATAGTGAGAAGACTTGTGTTTTGCTGTACCTGATTGTCCTTGAGGTATAGGGTTATCTTAGTACCCCTTCCAAGGGGCTCTCCAGTAGTATCATGTCTCACAGTGAAGGAGCCACCATCCTGGGACTCCCACACATACTACTCATTAACAAGGTAAGCGGAGTAGAAACTGACACCAAACTGACCAATCATGGACACGTCGATGCCAGCAGCTACAGCCTCCATGAAATCCTTCAGGACCAACCTTGCAATGGTACCAAGGTTGTTCACGAGGACTTGGTCAGGGTCTCAAACCTGATCTTACCCAACACCTGCACATCATAGCACCCAAATACCCAATTTAGTGAGATTCTCACAAATAACCAGTCAATAATGTGTTTGTGATTATGCAAGAACTAGGTTTTGAGACTAATAATGCATTACAGTAGAATCAACCTATATTTTCATTTATTTTACATTACATATGCAAGAATCTAAACAACCACATGCATAGCACACTGCCTCTACCTAGCTAATGGGGCATTTATTTAGCAGAAAAGCAGGTCGTTTAACTAGCTAGCTAACAAATAACAATCACTGGAAGATTAGCATAGTAGCGGGTAAGTGAGGAGAGGGAGAGGGACGTTCTACCTGCTGAGAGCAATGCGTCGTGGTGGCCAGGCTGGACCCGTCGAGCTCGGTACCCTTGATCGCTCGCCTTGGAAGAAGAGGAGCAGAGGGCTTGGTGGCTATGTGCGCCCATCCTCCTCGGGCCAGGGGCTGCAAAGTGCCCTCCTGCCGACGTCGCCGTCTCGTCCACGCCATGGGAGATCTGCAGCAAAGGAAATCTAAACCATATTACATATAGCTTTAGTCTGAGAGCAGAGGCGGCTTTAAACATTAGCATGCCATGGGCAGGTGTAAACAACCATAGAGCAGAAATATGGCCATGAGAGCAGTAATAAGCCAAATCACTTGAAACAAACGAACTTAAAGGACCAATGGTAATAACAGAATCTATACGTACATTGCTTGAACCATAAAATGTTGCTGCTTATTCATTCATTGAAGATACTTGAATCATGTGCATACATAGAAATTGAACCAAAACTGGTGATGTGTTTTCATCACTGGTGATTAGTTAGTAGGCTAATTGAATTGAGTGCAACAACTAATTACCAAGAAAGAGGCATGCTACGGTAATTATTGTTGTTGTCGTCATGGAGGGGCCGTCTGTCTCACCTTGCCGCGGAAGTGGTGGGGGTTCCAGAAGACGGCTGAGTGGTAGGCGATGTAGACCACAGGCTGCACCACCGTGGCCATGTCTTGGCCGTCGGGGAGCAGTCTTCGCCCTGGCCTTGCCTGTGAGGCCGGGTCACGGCACCTCGATAGAACAGCGAGTAGGAGATCAGTTCAGGAATCATCAAAAAGAAAAGTAGAGGAGGAAAGGGGTCGGATCTGCGTACCGGAGCTGCTGGCGTTGTAGATCCAGGCACCACGCTGCGAATCCACCATCGAACTCGCCAGAGACTAGCACCGCCGCGGATCCGACCGGAGGGCGAACGGATCCAGCACCAGCGTCTGGGCGATGAAGCTCCATGCGTGCGTCGACAGCAGTCGCACAAGTCTCGCCGAAGCATGGAGTGGTGGTCGCGGCTAGATGGCGCGGTGGTTGCAGGCTCGGCGACGCGCGCCGCGATGCGGCGGGGGGAGGTCAGAGGGCGAGAGGTGAAGCCGGAGACTGGTGCGGTGGTTGCGGGCTCGGCGACGTGCGCCGCGATGCGGCGGGGGAGGTGGGAGGGCGAGAGGTGGCGCCAGAGACTGGTATGGTGGTCGCGGCAAGATGGCGTGCTGGTTGCGGGCTCGGCGATGTGCGCCGTGATGCGGCGGGTGTGGGGGGTGAGAGGGCGAGAGCTGGCGAGTGACTGGACAGGAGAGATGAGTGGAGGGGAGAGGGACTGATGCGGCAGGCGGAGTCGAGCGGCCGCCACCTACCTCGCGGCGATGCGGCGGCAGAGGGGAAAGTGGGAAGATGAAGTGAGTGGAGGAAGAGGAGCGAGTGGGTGGATAAGGTAGGCGACAGGGGAGGCGGGCCGACGCGGCGAGGAGGCGGACCGACGCGCGGGGGAGGCGGTCCGACGCGCGAGGGAGGTGGGCCGAAGCCTAGCCCGTGATGCATTTGGTCTGGGCCTGGACGTGTTGTTTATGGCCCGTGTAATTCATTATAGTTTTTTGTTTGTAATAGTTTACAAATGTTTTTTTTGTTGGACACTTGTTCATAGCCTACAAAAATATTTTAAATAATTATCAACTGACTAATTACTTATATATGAACATTGAGGTTTGTTGTTTATCCCGAGTTTCATGGTGTAGGACATTTATTTATACAACAATTATTTAAATAGGTATCCTTTTTTGCATAGAAAAAATTTCTGTTAGTTTTACTGTTATTTTTTTATATATTATATATACAAATATGATGCAGTATGAAATACCATTTATATTTCATCTTAAATATTTCATCATGGTATATTTGTTATTACTGGACGTCTGAATTTTTTTTTGTGATTATTTTTATACCTCAGAAAATATCATATATATTTACAGTATACATACCTAGAATACTAAATATGGTGCATAAAAATAAATATTTATATTCTTATAACATATACTAAGGGTATCACAAAATAAATCATATAAAAAATAAATATACTTTGTTAATGTTGGTTTGTTTGTTTTAGTTTTTGTATGGCAATTTTCCATAGCTAATACAAATAATTTAAAATAACTTAAGCAATTTCAGACGCTTAACTACTTATATATGAACATTATATTTTGTTTTTTGCCCCGATTTGTTGTGTTAGTAAAATGATCCTAGCGTCATTTTTTCCTAATATAACCAAATACTATTTTTATTAGCAGCGAAAACAGTGGTGTTGGTTTCACATTCAGATTTATCATATATTTTATATAATTTTATTATGCAGTAAAAAGTATTAATTATATTTCAGCATAGATATAAATTGATGGGTTCCGACATACTCACTGATAAAACGATGATAGACCACAGTGAAACACCACGAGAAGAGGTGCATATAGCTAACCTTCCTCTGTATGTATCTTATAGATGATAATACGGAAGGGCTTTCTTTATTTTTCTTGTTTTTTTCAGAATACAGGAGACATGGATATGGACTTTGGAGATGCACGGAAAGAATCCATTGAGGGTTGAGATGCGATGTCGCTGAAAGGGGACGAAGATTCACAACATAAAAATGTTGAAGAGGTTATATCTCATGACAAACCAAAAAAGGATGCTAATTTAGTTATTTTCCCATAAGGTATTTTTTAATATTATTATCAATCTTATTTTTGTAATATTTTTTTTGTGTTCAACTAATTTTTCTCATTTTGATTGTAAAGTTGGCTCATATTTTTATGAATTCGACAGACTATGTTTGTACCGCTAGGGATATTACAGTCATCAAATCAATCAAGTCTGCCCCGAAGAATACCTAGTTCGTAGACATTGGAGATGCCTTGTTATCAACCGACGATTTTGAATGCCTTATTAAAGATGATATGTTCTTACATGACGGTGTAAGACCAATTGCACAAACTTTGTAATTAATAATACGAACAATATATAATATCATAAAATATAAATATAATCTAAATGCCCATTACAGGTGATAAATGCTTACATATATTGCATGCTTGCTCACGAGCATCTACAAGACAGGGCGGGTGAAAAGGTACACATTATTAGCACGTTTGTATCGGGCCAGATAAAAGAAGACGGGGAAAAAGACATAGACCCATCAAAATATCGTCGCATCGTGCGTCATGTTAATAGTTATCTACAACAAGATATGGTTAGTTTTTGTCTCGTAATCCATGCATATAATTATGGATTGTTTTTATTTAGTTCATATGTTTAATGATTTATTAATAACTATATCTAATTGTGACTGTGACTTGTATCTTATTTACACCAGTTATTCATTCCGATTAACATGCCGGGCTACCATTGGTATCTAGCAGTTGTCGTTGCCAAAAAATGAGAGATCCAAGTATTGGACCACTAGTAGAAAAAGGGCCTATTGTCCCGGTTGGTAAGGGCCTTTAGTCCCGGTTGGTGAACCGGGATTAAAGGGTCGGTACTAATGCCTCCCCCCTTTAGTCCCGGTTCAATCCAGAACCGGGACTAAAGATCGCGGCCACGTGGAGCCTTTAACAATCCACCTTTAGTCCCGGTTTGTAACACCAACCGGGACTAATGGAAATTTTATGATATTTTTTTGAAATTTTTTTTGAAATTTTTTTTTGAAATTTTTTATTTTCAAATTTCTGAATTATTTTAACCCCTCATTAGTGAATCTCTAATCAGCACCCCTCATCACTGCTTAATTTATCCTCTTCTCTAATCACCCTCATCATTCCAAATCACCTAACTTCCCGAACGGTCACCCATCCTCCCACTCACCCAGCCTGAGCACGCTTAACTTCCGGGTTCTATTCTCCCTCGTTTCCAAGTCTGCACTTGTTGTTTTCCTGACAATAGTAAGATGTTAATCCTATTAACCCTCAGGAATTTTGCTTGAGCATGAATTGACACATTTCACTGTTTGAGTTTCAAACTATTGTTTTCAAAAACAATAATTATTTAGAAAACAATAGTTATTTTGAATAATTAGTTTGACCAGGGTTTGACCATAGTTTGACCACAGTTTGACTACAGTTCTAGGGGCCATTAGTATCAACATGTTGAAACAATATTTTTTTCTTTTACTTAGTCCATGCTGCTAGAGTCAACACGAGGTCAGAAGTTTTGTGAGAAGGAAACTATCCAGACGTTGGCAACATTATTTGATAGCTGGCCTGGGATGGAGACCGACATCTCATCTTGCAATAAGGTAAATAAAATTTTTTGACCATTGTTATCATGGTTTGTTTTTGTTTCTAATAGCTCCACTTGTAGATTTATCTTCCCTATGCATCAATCGGCCGATACATCCTGTACATCATCGACAGAGAGGCACGTCGTCTATATATTATGCAACCTATTCAATCATCACAATCGTTAGAGGATAAAAACTTGAGGCATTCACTGAAATTAAAAAGTTTTTCAAGGGATTTCAAAGAAGCACTTGAAATAAAGCTGCCTGGGTGGAATTCTGATATATCTAAATGGCATCGTTTATTCCCGGCCGATGTTCCCCCTGTTAAATTTGGATGTAACTTTTCGAGTAGATGATTTTTCATATAAAAAACTTTTTCATCCGAGTTAGTATGCAAAAGTTATGCCCATATTTACAAATTCCAGAGAGATTTTGCAAATAAAGTCGAAATTCACATTTGCAAATTTCCCCAACAACTAGACCACATATCACATGGGAAACTTATTTTCTTTTATTTTTTTGACATTTCCATCATTTTCTTTTATTTTTTTAAAATTGAAAAGGCGATCCACCGGGGGGGGGATAGAGTTTGAAAATGGGACCTTTAGTACCGGTTCGTGGCACGAACCGGGACTAAAGGTCTCAACCCCATTAGTCCCGGTTCGTGCCTCAAACCGGGACTAAAGAGACCTTTAGTCCCGGTTTGAGGCATGAACCGGGACTAATGGGCATCGCACCCTTTAGTCCCGGTTTGAGGCACAAACCGGGACTAAAGGGCACATGTGAACCGGGAATAATGCCTTAGCCGCACGAACCGGGATAAATGCTCACATTAGTCCCGGTTCTGGATTGAACCGGGACTAATGGGCTAAACAGGCCTGGACGAAAGCCCTGTTTTCTACTAGTGGACTCACTTGGTGAGAATGTCAAACGCAATGACCTTGCTACTACGGTAACTATCTATTTCTTTTCTCATCTTAGCATTTATTTTGTTTGACTTCATCCTTAACATTTCTCATATATACATAAAAGTTATTAGGGCTAGAGAAATGGCTGAAACTTGCAGAGCATAGTTCGGAGTTTATCAAAGGTAATAAGTGGCCTGATCTCAATGTTACAAAATGGACGGTTGTAGAGCAAATTCAAGAGGCAATACAAACCGATGGGTAAGCACTTGTTTCAATAGTTTGTTTTCAGATTCATCTGTGTGATATTCTAAAGCATTATTTTATAATATTATAGCATATCGTGTGGATTGTTTATGCTAAATTATATGGAATACTGGACACCACATGGATTGTCAGACCAGTTTACGCAGGTATTTCAGTTTTATACATTATCTCATAATGTTTTATCAAAATATCTTATAAATTGTTTTCAAATTTTTTTGTAGGAGGATATGAAACATTTTCAAAAAATTAGCAATAATTTTGCTCGATTCAAAGATTAATAAGTTAAAAGGATGTCCCATGTACCATCAACCTCTCAACGAAGAAACTTTAGCTAATTCCGATCTTGAGATCCTGGATAATCCATCTGACGTGGTCGAAGAGAAACGTCCCACCCCAAACACTACCATTCCCACGGACCAACGTGAAATACTTGCCGGCCTCTCCAACTACATCGTGTCGATCAATGATGTTGGATGTTTGGAGTAAGTATCATCTATCAATATTTAATGTGTGGATGTATATTATTGTTCTTCTTACCATCCAAATTACAGGAAGGTGTGCGTCCGGAGCTCCACACCCGATCCAATGAGCTTATGTCTTAAGAAACTTCAGTGCATACTTAACATGGAGCAGCCCATGTACAAAAATTGCTTCAACACCGCCGTGCTTATGCTGGCATGTGACGAGGGAGTCTTGTTCACAGACCCTCCTATACACTACATGGATCTACGATTTTGTGTAAGTTACCGTAACTCTTCATTCTAGGGGCCATTAGTATGAAAATGTTGAAACAATATTTTTTTCTTTTACTTAGTCCATGCTGCTAGAGTCAACACGAGGTCAGAAGTTTTGTGAGAAGGAAACTATCCAGACGTTGGCAACATTATTTGATAGCTGGCCTGGGATGGAGACCGACATCTCATCTTGCAATAAGGTAAATAAAATATTTTGACCATTGTTATCATGGTTTGTTTTTGTTTCTAATAGCTCCACTTGTAGATTTATCTTCCCTATGCATCAATCGGCCGATACATCCTGTACATCATCGACAGAGAGGCACGTCGTCTATATATTATGGAACCTATTCAATCATCACAATCGTCAGAGGATAAAAACTTGAGGCATTCACTGAAATTAAAAAGTTTTTCAAGGGATTTCAAAGAAGCACTTGAAATAAAGTTGCCTGGGTGGAATTCTGATATATCTAAATGGCATCATTTATTCCCGGCCGATGTTCCCCCTGTTAAATTTGGATGTAACTTTTCGAGTAGATGATCTTTCATATAAAAAACTTTTTCATCCGAGTTAGTATGCAAAAGTTATGCCCATATTAACAAATTCCAGAGAGATTTTGCAAATAAAGTCGAAATTCACATTTGCAAATTTCCCCAACAACTAGACCACATATCACATGGGAAACTTATTTTCTTTTATTTTTTTGACATTTCCATCATTTTCTTTTATTTTTTTTAAAATTGAAAAGGCGATCCACAGGGTTGGGGGGGTAGAGTTTGAAAATGGGACCTTTAGTACCGGTTCGTGGCACGAACCGGGACTAAAGGTCTCAACCCCATTAGTCCCGGTTCGTGCCTCAAACCGGGACTAAAGGTCTACTCTTTAGTCCCGGTTTGAGGCATGAACCGGGACTAACGGGCATCGCACCCTTTAGTCACGGTGTGAGGCACAAACCGGGACTAAAGGGCACAGGTGAACCGGGAATAATGCCTTAGCCGCACGAACCGGGATAAATGCTCACATTAGTCCCGGTTCTGGATTGAACCGGGACTAATGGGCTAAACAGGCCTGGACGAAAGCCCTGTTTTCTACTAGTGGACTCACTTGGTGAGAATGTCAAACGCAATGACCTTGCTACTACGGTAACTATCTATTTCTTTTCTCATCTTAGCATTTATTTTGTTTGACTTCATCCTTAACATTTCTCATATATACATAAAAGTTATTAGGGCTAGAGAAATGGCTGAAACTTGCAGAGCATAGTCCGGAGTTTATCAAAGGTAATAAGTGGCCTGATCTCAATGTTACAAAATGGACGGTTGTAGAGAAAATTCAGGAGGCAATACAAAACGATGGGTAAGCACTTGTTTCAATAGTTTGTTTTTAGATTCATCTGTGTGATATTCTAAAGCATTATTTTATAATATTATAGCATATCGTGTGGATTGTTTATGCTAAATTATATGGAATACTGGACACCACATGGATTGTCAGACCAGTTTACGCAGGTATTTCAGTTTTATACATTATCTCATAATGTTTTATCAAAATATCTTATAAATTGTTTTCAAATTTTTTTGTAGGAGGATATGAAACATTTTCGAAAAAATGAGCAATAATTTTGCTCGATTCAGAGATTAATAAGTTAAAAGGATGCCCCATGTACCATCAACCTCTCAACGAAGAAACTTTAGCTAATTCCGATCTTGAGATCCTGGATAATCCATCTGACGTGGTCGAAGAGAAACGTCCCGCCCCAAACACTATCATTCCCACGGACCAACGTGAAATACTTGCCGGCCTCTCCAACTACATCGTGTCGATCAATGATGTTGGATGTTTGGAGTAAGTATCATCTATCAATATTTAATGTGTGGATGTATATTATTGTTCTTCTTACCATCCAAATTACAGGAAGGTGTGGGTCCGGAGCTCCACACCCGATCCAATGAGCTTATGTCTTAAGAAACTTCAGTGCATACTTAACATGGAGCAGCCCATGTACAAAAATTGCTTCAACACCGCCGTGCTTATGCTGGCATGTGACGAGGCAGTCTTGTTCATAGACCCTCCTATACACTACATGGATCTACGATTTTGTGTAAGTTACCGTAACTCTTCATTCTAGGGGCCATTAGTATGAAAATGTTGAAACAATATTTTTTTCCTTTTACTTAGTCCATGCTGCTAGAGTCAACACGAGGTCAGAAGTTTTCTGAGAAGGAAACTATCCAGACATTGGCAACATTATTTGATAGCTGGCCTGGGATGGAGACCGACATCTCATCTTGCAATAAGGTAAATAAAATATTTTGACCATTGTTATCATGGTTTGTTTTTGTTTCTAATAGCTCCACTTGTAGATTTATCTTCCCTATGCATCAATCGGCCGATACATCCTGTACATCATCGACAGAGAGGCACTTCGTCTATATATTATGGAACCTATTCAATCATCACAATCTCCAGAGGATAAAAACTTGAGGCATTCACTGAAATTAAAAAGTTTTTCAAGGGATTTCAAAGAAGCACTTGAAATAAAGCTGCCTGGGTGGAATTCTGATATATCTAAATGGCATCATTTATTCCCGGCCGATGTTCCCCCTATTGAATTTGGATGTACCTTTTCGAGTAGATGATTTTTCATATAAAAAACTTTTTCATCCGAGTTAGTATGCAAAAGTTATGCCCATATTTACAAATTCCAGAGAGATTTTGCAAATAAATTCGAAATTCACATTTGCAAATTTCCCCAACAACTAGACCACATATCACATGGGAAACTTATTTTCTTTTATTTTTTTGACATTTCCATCATTTTCTTTTATTTTTT
>NC_041381.1:114040384-114044558 GCF_002162155.2 Triticum dicoccoides
TTTGAAAATGGGACCTTTAGTACCGGTTCGTGGCACGAACCGGGACTAAAGGTCTCAACCCCATTAGTCCCGGTTCGTGCCTCAAACCGGGACTAAAGGTCTACTCTTTAGTCCCGGTTTGAGGCATGAACCGGGACTAATGGGCATCGCACCCTTTAGTCACGGTTTGAGGCACAAACCGAGACTAAAGGGCACAGGTGAACCGGGAATAATGCCTTAGCCGCACGAACCGGGATAAATGCTCACATTAGTCCCGGTTCTGGATTGAACCGGGACTAATGGGCTAAACAGGCCTGGACGAAAGCCCTGTTTTCTACTAGTGGACTCACTTGGTGAGAATGTCAAACGCAATGACCTTGCTACTATGGTAACTATCTATTTCTTTTCTCATATTAGCATTTATTTTGTTTGACTTCATCCTTAACATTTCTCATATATACATAAAAGTTATTAGGGCTAGAGAAATGGCTGAAACTTGCAGAGCATAGTCCGGAGTTTATCAAAGGTAATAAGTGGCCTGATCTCAATGTTACAAAATGGACGGTTGTAGAGAAAATTCAGGAGGCAATACAAACCGATGGGTAAGCACTTGTTTCAATAGTTTGTTTTTAGATTCATCTGTGTGATATTCTAAAGCATTATTTTATAATATTATAGCATATCGTGTGGATTGTTTATGCTAAATTATATGGAATACTGGACACCACATGGATTGTCAGACCAGTTTACGCAGGTATTTCAGTTTTATACATTATCTCATAATGTTTTATCAAAATATCTTATAAATTGTTTTCAAATTTTTTTGTAGGAGGATATGAAACATTTTCGAAAAAATGAGAAATAATTTTGCTCGATTCAGAGATTAATAAGTTAAAAGGATGCCCCATGTACCATCAACCTCTCAACGAAGAAACTTTAGCTAATTCCGATCTTGAGATCCTGGATAATCCATCTGACGTGGTCGAAGAGAAACGTCCCGCCCCAAACACTATCATTCCCACGGACCAACGTGAAATACTTGCCGGCCTCTCCAACTACATCGTGTCGATCAATGATGTTGGATGTTTGGAGTAAGTATCATCTATCAATATTTAATGTGTGGATGTATATTATTGTTCTTCTTACCATCCAAATTACAGGAAGGTGTGGGTCCGGAGCTCCACACCCGATCCAATGAGCTTATGTCTTAAGAAACTTCAGTGCATACTTAACATGGAGCAGCCCATGTACAAAAATTGCTTCAACACCGCTGTGCTTATGCTGGCATGTGACGAGGGAGTCTTGTTCACAGACCCTCCTATACACTACATGGATCTACGATTTTGTGTAAGTTACCGTAACTCTTCATTCTAGGGGCCATTAGTATGAAAATGTTGAAACAATATTTTTTTCCTTTTACTTAGTCCATGCTGCTAGAGTCAACACGAGGTCAGAAGTTTTGTGAGAAGGAAACTATCCAGACGTTGGCAACATTATTTGATAGCTGGCCTGGGATGGAGACCGACATCTCATCTTGCAATAAGGTAAATAAAATATTTTGACCATAGTTATCATGGTTTGTTTTTGTTTCTAATAGCTCCACTTGTAGATTTATCTTCCCTGTGCATCAATCGGCCGATACATCCTGTACATCATCGACAGAGAGGCACGTCGTCTATATATTATGGAACCTATTCAATCATCACAATAGTCAGAGGATAAAAACTGGAGGCATTCACTGAAATTAAAAAAAAATTCAAGGGATTTCAAAGAAGCACTTGAAATAAAGCTGCCTGGGTGGAATTCTCATATATCTAAATGGCATCGTTTATTCCCGGCCGATGTTCCCCCTGTTAAATTTGGATGTAACTTTTCGAGTAGATGATTTTTCATATAAAAAACTTTTTCATTCGAGTTAGTATGCAAAAGTTATGCCCATATTTACAAATTCCAGAGAGATTTTGCAAATAAAGTCGAAATTCACATTTGCAAATTTCCCCAACAACTAGACCACATATCACATGGGAAACTTACTTACTTTTATTTTTTTGACATTTCCATCATTTTGTTTTATTTTTTTTAAATTGAAAAGGCGATCCACAGGGGGGGGGGTAGAGTTTGAAAATGGGACCTTTAGTACCGGTTCGTGGCACGAACCGGGACTAAAGGTCTCAACCCCATTAGTCCCGGTTCGTGCCTCAATCCGGGACTAAAGGTCTACTCTTTAGTCCCGGTTTGAGGCATGAACCGGGACTAATGGGCATCGCACCCTTTAGTCCCGGTTTGAGGCACAAACCGGGACTAAAGGGCACAGGTGAACCGGGACTAATGCCTTAGCCGCACGAACCGGGATAAATGCTCACATTAGTCCCGGTTCTGGATTGAACCGGGACTAATGGGCTAAACAGGCCTGGACGAAAGCCCTGTTTTCTACTAGTGGACTCACTTGGTGAGAATGTCAAACGCAATGACCTTGCTACTACGGTAACTATCTATTTCTTTTCTCATCTTAGCATTTATTTTTTTTGACTTCATCCTTAACATTTCTCATATATACATAAAAGTTATTAGGGCTAGAGAAATGGCTGAAACTTGCAGAGCATAGTCCGGAGTTTATCAAAGGTAATAAGTGGCCTGATCTCAATGTTACAAAATGGACGGTTGTAGAGCAACTTCAGGAGGCAATACAAACCGATGGGTAAGC
Source organism: Triticum dicoccoides (assembly GCF_002162155.2). NCBI lineage: Eukaryota > Viridiplantae > Streptophyta > Magnoliopsida > Poales > Poaceae > Triticum > Triticum dicoccoides. Next base: position 114,043,068 of record NC_041381.1, read on the forward strand.
ACTTGTTTCAATAGTTTGTTTTTAGATTCATCTGTGTGATATTTTAAAGCATTATTTTATAATATTATAGCATATCGTGTGGATTGTTTATGCTAAATTATATGGAATACTGGACACCACATGGATTGTCAGACCAGTTTACGCAGGTATTTCAGTTTTACACATGATCTCATAATGTTTTATCAAAATATCTCATAAATTGTTTTCAAATTTTTTTGCAGGAGGATATGAAACATTTTCGAAAAAATTAGCAATAATTTTGCTCGATTCAGAGATTAATAAGTTAAAAGGATGTCCCATGTACCATCAACCTCTCAACGAAGAAACTTTAGCTAATTCCGATCTTGAGATCCTGGATAATCCATCTGACGTGGTCGAAGAGAAACGTCCCGCCCCAAGCACTATCATTCCCACGGACCAACGTGAAATACTTGCCGGCCTCTCCAACTACATCGTGTCGATCAATGATGTTGGATGTTTGGAGTAAGTATCATCTATCAATATTTAATGTGTGGATGTATATTATTGTTCTTCTTACCATCCAAATTACAGGAAGGTGTGGTTCCGGAGCTCCACACCCGATCCAATGAGCTTATGTCATAAGAAACTTCAGTGCATACTTAACATGGAGCAGCCCATGTACAAAAATTGCTTCAACACCGCCGTGCTTATGCTGGCATGTGACGAGGGAGTCTTGTTCACAGACCCTCCTATACACTACATGGATCTACGATTTTGTGTAAGTTACCGTAACTCTTCATTCTAGGGGCCATTAGTATCAACATGTTGAAACAATATTTTTTTTCTTTTACTTAGTCCATGCTGCTAGAGTCAACACGAGGTCAGAAGTTTTGTGAGAAGGAAACTATCCAGACGTTGGCAACATTATTTGATAGTTGGCCTGGGATGGAGACCGACATCTCATCTTGCAATAAGGTAAATAAAATATTTTGACCATTGTTATCATGGTTTGTTTTTGTTTCTAATAGCTCCACTTGTAGATTTATCTTCCCTATGCATCAATCGGCCGATACATCATGTACATCACCGACAGAGAGGCACGTCGTCTATATATTATGGAACCTATTCAATCATCACAATCGTCAGAGGATAAAAACTTGAGGCATTCACCGAAATTAAAAAGTTTTTCAAGGGATTTCAAAGAAGCACTTGAAATAAAGCTGCCTGGGTGGAATTCTGATATATCTAAATGGCATCGTTTATTCCCGGCCGATGTTCCAATGAGTATAATTTGGATGTAACTTTTCGAGTAGATGATTTTTCATATAAAAAACTTTTTCATCCGAGTTAGTATGCAAAAGTTATGCCCATATTTACAAATTCTAGAGAGATTTTGCAAATAAAGTCGAAATTCACATTTCAAATTTCCCCAACAACTAGACCACATATCACATGGGAAACTTATTTTCTTTCATTTTTTGACATTTCCATCATTTTCTTTTATTTTTTTAAAAATTGAAAAGGCGATCC
>NC_041381.1:114044729-114046698 GCF_002162155.2 Triticum dicoccoides
GGGGACCTTTAGTACCGGTTTGTGGCACGAACCGGGACTAAAGGTCTCAACCCCATTAGTCCCGGTTCGTGCCTCAAACCGGGACTAAAGGTCTACTCTTTAGTCCTGGTTTGAGGCATGAACCGGGACTAATGGGCATCGAATCCTTTAGTCCCGGTTTGAGGCACAAACCGGGACTAAAGGGCACAGGTGAACCGGGACTAATGCCTTAGCCGCACGAACCAGGATAAATGCTCACATTAGTCCCGGTTCTGGATTGAACCGGGACTAATGGGCTAAACAGGCCTGGACGAAAGCCCTGTTTTCTACTAGTGGACTCACTTGGTGAGAATGTCAACCGCAATGACCTTGCTACTACGGTAACTATCTATTTCTTTTCTCATCTTAGCATTTATTTTGTTTGACTTCATCCTTAACATTTCTCATATATACATAAAAGTTATTAGGGCTAGAGAAATGGCTGAAACTTGCAGAGCATAGTCCGGAGTTTATCAAAGGTAATAAGTGGCCTGATCTCAATGTTACAAAATGGACGGTTGTAGATTAAATTCAGGAGGCAATACAAACCGATGGGTAAGCACTTGTTTCAATAGTTTGTTTTTAGATTCATCTGTGTGATATTCTAAAGCATTATTTTATAATATTATAGCATATCGTGTGGATTGTTTATGCTAAATTATATGGAATACTCGACACCACATGGATTGTCAGGCCAGTTTACGCAGGTATTTCAGTTTTATACATTATCTCATAATGTTTTATCAAAATATCTTATAAATTGTTTTCAAATTTTTTTGTAGGAGGATATGAAACATTTTCGAAAAAATTAGCAATAATTTTGCTCGATTCAGAGATTAATAAGTTAAAAGGATGTCCCACGTACCATCAACCTCTCAACGAAGAAACTTTAGCTAATTCCGATCTTGAGATCCTGGATAATCCATCTGACGTGGTCGAAGAGAAACGTCCCGCTCCAAACACTATCATTCCCACGGACCAACGTGAAATACTTGCCGGCCTCTCCAACTACATCGTGTCGATCAATGATGTTGGATGTTTGGAGTAAGTATCATCTATCAATATTTAATGTGTGGATGTATATTATTGTTCTTCTTACCATCCAAATTACAGGAAGGTGTGGGTCCGGAGCTCCACACCCGATCCAATGAGCTTATGTCTTAAGAAACTTCAATGCATACTTAACATGGAGCAGCCCATGTACAAAAATTGCTTCAACACCGCCGTGCTTATGCTGGCATGTGACGAGGGAGTCTTGTTCACAGACCCTCCTATACACTACATGGATCTACGATTTTGTGTAAGTTACCGTAACTCTTCATTCTAGGGGCCATTAGTATCAACATGTTGAAACAATATTTTTTTTCTTTTACTTAGTCCATGTTGCTAGAGTCAACACGAGGTCAGAAGTTTTGTGAGAAGGAAACTATCCAGACATTGGCAACATTATTTGATAGCTGGCCTGGGATGGAGACCGACATCTCATCTTGCAATAAGGTAAATAAAATATTTTGACCATTGTTATCATGGTTTGTTTTTGTTTCTAATAGCTCCACTTGTAGATTTATCTTCCCTATGCATCAATCGGCCGATACATCATGTACATCATCGACAGAGAGGCACGTCGTCTATATATTATGGAACCTATTCAATCATCACAATCGTCAGAGGATAAAAACTTGAGGCATTCACTGAAATTAAAAAGTTTTTCAAGGGATTTCAAAGAAGCACTTGAAATAAAGCTGCCTGGGTGGAATTCTGATATATCTAAATGGCATCGTTTATTCCCGGCCGATGTTCCAACGAGTATAATTTGGATGTAACTTTTCGAGTAGATGATTTTTCATATAAAAAACTTTTTCATCCGAGTTAGTATGCAAAAGTTATGCCCATATTTACAAATTCCAGAGAGATTTTGCAAATAAAGTCGAAATTCACATTTCAAATTTCC